>NC_081557.1:239277420-239334838 GCF_022355385.1 Mustela nigripes | reverse complement strand
CATCTTCTTTATCCATTCATCTGTTGATGGACATCTAGGTTCTTTCTATAGTTTGGCTATTGTGGACATTGTTGCTATAAACATTTGGGTGCACGTGCCCCTTCCCTACATTTATATCTTTAGGGTAAATACCCAGGAGTGCAATTGCTGGGTCATAGGGTAGCTCTATTTTCAACTTTTTGAGGCACCTCCATGCTGTTTTCCAGAGTGGCCGCAACAGCTTGCATTCCCACCAACAGTGTAGGAGGGTTCCCCTTTCTCTGCATCCTCACCAGCATCTGTCATTTCCTGACTTGTTAATTTTAGCCATTCTGACTGGTGTGAGGTGGTATCTCATTGTGGTTTTGATTTGTATTTCCCTGATGCTGAGTGATGTGGAGCACTTTTTCAAGTGTCTGTTGGCCATCTGAATATCTTTGCAGAAATGTCTGTTCATGTCCTCTGCCCATTTCTTGATTGGATTATTTGTTCTTTGGGTGTTGAGTTTGATAAGTTCTTTATAGATTTTGGAAACTAACCCTTTATCTGATATGTCATTTGCAAATATGTTCTCCCATTTTGTCAGTTGTCTTTTGGTTTTGTTGACTATTTCCTTTGCTGTGCAAAAGCTTTTGATCTTGATGAAATCCCAATAGTTCATGTTTGCCCTTGTTTCCCTTGCCTTTGGCGATGTTCCTAGGAAGATGTTGCTGCGGCTGAGGTCGAAGAGGTTGCTGCCTATGTTTTCTTCAAGCATTTTGATGGATTCTTTAAAGAAAGAAATCTTAAAGACAATTTTAATTGTCCTTATAAAGATTTGGTATATATTACATCTATTGGAAACAGTAATTTTATTTTTTTAAATGTGGAAATAAAAAAATGGCCAACTCTGAATGGTATAAATGGACATAGTTTAGGTGTACAAGTAGAAGAAATTATCCCAAACAAGAACAAGAACTTCTGAAAGAGAAGCCAAGGAAATCTGGAAAAATTTAGGCAAAAAGGAAACAGATCAAAATTAAGGTCCAAGAAAACTTAATCAGGGAAGTCCAGTGCATTTCTAAAAGAAGTGTTAGAAGGAAAATAGACACTGATTTGTCTTATCTGATGTTCTGAATACATGGGTTAAAGAAAAGTTTTTAATTGCTGAGCAAGCTTGGTGAAAAGAACCAAAACAGTAAAATTTTAGAATATCAAAGTTAAAGAGAAAATCTAAAATCAACCAGGAAGAAATAAACTAAACAAAGTAATTATGTTAAATTATGTTGATTTCAAGATATCGGTGCTCAAAAAGACATCAGACTTTTCATCAGCACCAATGGACTCTACAACAATTCTTTCCTAAGGCTGAGAAAAAATGTTTTGAACTTAGAGTTCTGTATCTAGATATGTTATCAATCATATGTGAGGGTAAAATACACACTTTTTCATATACAGAGTATCTCATAAACTTTACTATGCATGCTTACTTATTAAAAAAATTACTTGAAGATGTTTTTCAAAAAATGAAAAGAAGTCCTTCCCATCTACCCCAAAAGGGGAACAATATAGAATACATAAATAGTCTTGTAAAGAAGATGAGAAGGAAGCTAGAAAGAGTTTAAATGACATCATCTTAGATCTTTACGGTTCCAATACCATTTTTTGATTCTATGACACACAGTGTGTACATAATCTTTTATGTTACATTCTTTACAATGGTTAAACATTTTTAGTATTAAGCCTAACAAAGAAAATTCTCTTTAGTATTTATATTTACAGCAGAGTATGCAAAAATTATAAGTCTTAACAATATACCAACATAATTTCTACCAAAAATTTTTGAGAAATGGAAGAAACAATGGACAGAGGTTAAGTATCTGATTTCCATTTTTTTAACCCAGAGGAAAACTAGATAATATTAAAAGTGATAACTAACTCAAGAAATATAGATTACAATCTCTATAGAAAAGAAAGAAAAAAAGAAATAAAGAAAGAGAAGAAAGATAGAAAGCCAATCTTAGAGAAGTTATAATGATTAACTAACAAATATTTGGATTTGGGGCAAGCGAAATGATTTATACAAATCCCCTAAATATTTCATCTTTTATAGATGGGGAGTAAAATAGATATAAAGGGGATAGATTATGTAATGCAACTTTAAGCATAATATTTAGAAACTTAACCTCCAGATCTCCTAAAAAGTAAAGACTAGTAGTGGTTGTCTCTGCAGGAGAGAAAAAAGATTTCAAGTTTTTAATTTTATTTTTATTACTTTTTCTACAATGTCCTTGAATTATTTCTGTAATAGGCATTTAAATATAAATTTAAATGATCTACTCATGATAAATTCATAAAATGGAATATGGTACAGCCTTTAGAAAGTATAGCATCGATCCCTATGCATTCATAGTGAAATATATCCACAATCTACTAAATAAAACAAATAAGTTACAGAATATGGAATATGATCCCCAATGTGTATGCATAAATATGAGTAGAGATGTGTGTATTTATATATACATAGACAATAGATGATGTAATGCACACCAAAGTGTTGCTAATAACTTCTGAGGATTAAGATTGCATTGGTGAAGGAAACAGGATTCATTTTTTACCTAATGAACATTTTACTGCCTGGACCTGATTATGAGGAACATATATCATTTATGCAAGAAAATAATAGCTATTACTTTGCTTCCATGACACTACATTTTTTTCTTATCAATTTTCTGTCCATTTTTTTCTCAGTCAACTTCATCTTTCAGCTATATTCTGATGATTACAAATCTAAGTCACCAACCCCGGTATCTTCTGGAATTCCAATCCAATATTTCCAACTACAACCAGCTGCATCTCCTTGTATGTCTCTAAGCATTTTGAATTCAAATTTCCAAAACAGAACTTGTGATCTCTGTGTGTTTCAATTCACTGACCTAAAGTAACCTGCAGTGTCTAACTTGAATCTTTATCAGTGAGATCCCCATCCCACCAGATGCCTATAGTAGACTTGAGCTGACATCATTAACCCTCCATCTTGAGGACTGGCCATATCCAATCAATCACTAAATCCTGTCCATTCAACTTTCTGTTATCTCTTGAATTTATCAAATTTCCTTTCTTCTACAGCTCTACTTTATTTAGGCTTATTATTAGGCTTATTTGTGCTTACCGTATTTTATATAACTATTCATCATCTGGCCACCAGTTTACTTCTTCAGCCTTATTTCTCATGACTCCTTCCTTTCTTATTCTGTTCCATGAAGGTGGAGCTACATCTATTTCTTGAACATTGGTAAGTTTATCTCCCAAGCCTTAACAGATATTTTCTGTATTTGAAATTTCTTTCCTCAAGTCCCTCCTTAGCCAACTCCTGATTTAGTTTTCAAGTCAGAACTTAGATATTCTTCCCAAAGCATCCTGTGGCTGTGCCTGTTTCCCTGTCTTATAGGTATTTATTTATGTTTCTTACTAGGATAGTATATCTCCTTTACTTAAACCAATGTCTGGTAAACTGTAGACATGCAATAATTCTGTGGCAAAGACAATAGTGAATATAATATGTCATTCTTCTAGACAGAATATGACTTATAGATGGACCAAACATGGCAGTTTTATTAACATTTAATCACTTTACAAATCAACTCCTTGCTAAAGATTAACAAGTAAGAGAAAACTTATGTTCACTGAGGAGTTTACTGTGACCCAGCAACCACTGGTGCTTCAGGTTAGAAGTACCAAATTAGAGACCGATTTGTTTCAAGATTTTTTTTTTAAAAGATGTTATTTATTTATTTGACAGAGAGAGATCACAAGTAGACAGAGAGGCAGGCAGAGAGAGAGAGAGAGGGAAGTAGGCTCCCCGCTGAGCAGAGAGCCCGATGCGGGCCTTGATCCCAGGACCCTGAGATCATGACCTGAGCCGAAGGCAGCGGCTTAACCCACTGGGCCACGCAGGCGCCCAATTTGTTTCAAGATTATAGGTGCCCTACCAAGGCCAAATGACCCACCTGCTTCAAGGAACATCACATGACCATATTATCATTATGTTCACTATGACCTGCTTTAACTCTCCCTGCCTTAATACTCCCTCTTTGGTGTGCTTAGTTCAATGCTTTTGACATGCACAAAGTAGTGGTGCTCACCCCACATTTGATATTGATGCACGGAGTTTGGGGGGCACATACTAATAAAGTGCCACCTTGCTCTGATTGGAGCTCATGGAAAGTTTTCTTGAAATTCCACAGAAAGTTTGCTTGGGCTGGGTACATGTAGAAGTGTGTTACAAGAAAAGAAAATGATGCATCACTATGGTGCTCTCATTTTATTAGACTTTTTCTCCTAAAATTAGGAGAAAGTATCTGAATTTGGAAATAGTCTGAACCAGGATATGAGCTAGTAATGGGGTCCAGAAGGTGTGAACTGCCTGCCAGTTGGAGGCTTTGGGGAAAGTTAAGATCCTACAGCATCCTTTGTTGGGAGAGGAGGAAAATCCTGGTCCCAGCTAGTGCATTGCCAGGCAATGATCATTGCCTAGATCATTCATTGAACCAGCCTATTTGTCTTTCCATAAAATTATTGCATATATAAAATACCAACAAATAAAGGAATCAAATAATCAGTTTATAATGTATGTGTGTAGAAACACACATATGTAAGCAAGAGGACAATTGTGGAAGGGTGTGTATCAAACTTCAATTATAAAGGCAACAGAGGATAGGCTCTACATAATAGTTTCTTTATACATTTATGTAAAACTTAAATTTTATTTACTGGGTGAATCAAAATGCATTTAGAAGTTATTTCTGTATCCATATAATATTTATTCTTTGTTCCTATTTTTTGAAGTTTTATACCTTGGGTAATTTTCATTTAGTATTGCATTGAAAAACAAATGAACAGTTGAAAGGAGAAAAAAAATAGCAAGAATAGTAATCATGTCTCTTTATTGTAATCTAAAAAGATAACAGATTATTGATCCTGAGTGATTCAAGTCCTGACCTGAACGCCCTTTCTGTTTACAAACACAATTAGGAATTCTATTCCGTTCAATTAACAATCCAATTCAGTGAGTTACATGACTTAGAACCTCCAACACTTGTTGAGCACCTAAATATGTTTTGGGAAACAAAGATAATTAACACACTCCCTCCACTGTAGGAGGTTCCAAGGAGCTATCTTGTTCATTTGAAAAGTTTTTGGAGAACATTTTCCAAGGTTGAACTATTTTGAAATCTGAAAACGTACCTCTCCTCACACTAACATTTTATCTTTTTAAACATGTAGATCAAGACACCTAAAACTCAAAGAGGATGTGCGTTTGGAATGGAGAGGGGAATACATAGAGTATAATGATGATCCTTTAGTTCTGATTGGTGTCTATGGAAAAACGAAAAGGTAGTCTGATTATGACCCCAGCTTTCAATTCTTCACTTAGTTCTGTCCAATCAGGTATCATCTGTGATGATGACACAGGATTAGAACATGACTACGAGTAAAACAAGAAGAAGAAAAATATAACATGTGACTTTTAAAATTCAATTTTAGGGGCTTAGAGATGCAAATAAATTAATTTGGCCTTCTGTTTGGCAGTTCCTGAATCACTTGTATCTCAGCCTCCTGTTATAAAGCATACTTGATATCTCTTCCCTTTGGATTTGTTTGAGAATGCCATGTTTTGTACAATGTTAAATGTTCTGTGTTTTCACTTGGGTCCCAACCTCATAATAACACGCTCTCAATCTGATCAGCGAAGGGTATGGGTGTTTTTCCATTGCCATGGCCATGCTGTGGTATCTGTGGTATCTGTTGGAGACGCTTGGATTTCAAAGTATAATAAAGTGAAAGTGGACAGCATTATTTTCTATACTTAAATATGATTGGGGGTTGAATGAGCAATTTTCGTTTTCATCTAACTGATTTGGACATGATAGGTAGACAAGATGATTATCATTTACGTTTGTGGTAGAAGCAGCTCCTTTTATTACCACAGAAAATGATTTGGAGTTTGAAGGCAACACTATATGAGACAGGAAAATAGTGGAGAAAGAGATCTTATTGCAAATATTGTCTTTATTGTCATTTAAACTGTGGATATAAAATAATTACAAAAATTCTAGAAGAGGAAAATGATGGGAGAAAGAAATTATCAGGAGAGTCTGTTCATGTCTCTGATTCTAAGAGATTGGAAGAATTTGAGGGCTTAACTGTCTTTAAAAGAGAGATCTTTGGGTGCCAGGGTGACTCAGTGGGTTAAGCCTCTGCCTTAGGCTCAGGTCATGATCTCAGGGTCTTGGGATCTAGTCCTGTAACAGGCTCTCTGCTCAGCAGGGAGCCTGCTTCCTCTCTCTCTCTCTGCCTTTCAGCCTATTTGTGATCTCTCTCATTCAGTCAAATAAATAAATAAAATCTTAAAGAGAGAGAGAGAAAGAGAGAGAGAGAGATCTTAGGAAGACTATTTACTTTAAGAGGAATCACCAAGTCTGAAATTCAAATCTATATGAAGTTAATACCAGGGAATGAGAAATGGGAGGTGTGGAAGTGTGTGAAAGATGAGTACAGAACCAGTTTGGGAAAACTGATGATGTGATCTGTGCTTAATGTTCTAGGCAGTAGGAAGGAAATGAGCTTATCCGTGTTAATCTTTTCTATTGAATCCAGAAAATAGATGACTTTTTATAATTACCCAAATATGTACATGCAAGCAAAATAAAGCAAATTCTCTACAATACCAAGACTGACCAAACTGAAAGATTTTCAGGGGTGCCTGGATGACACAGTTGGTTAAGCATCCAACTTTTGATTTCAGCTCAGATCATGATCTCAGGGTTGTGAGATCAAGCCCCGCGTCCCGCTCTGTGCTGGGTGTGGAGCCTGCTTAAGATTCTCTCCCTTCTCCTTTCCCTCTGTTGCTCCCCTCTAAAGGAAAACAAGCAAACAAACAAACAAAAAGCCAAACAAACAAACTGAAAGATTTTCCAAAATTAAAATAGGATTTATAACTGAAATGTGTCTTAATCACATCTACAATGTGTCTGTCCACTGATGGTAAATAATTGTGTCAGGATCACTGTTCCTTATTGTGCAGCTGATGTTTCCTAACTGAAACATTGAGAGTTTAGCTTTTTTTATGGTAAAATATAAAGCATATGATAGTGAAGAAGTAGTTTTTTTTCCTCTGAAAGTGATTAACCAGCAATATCTGTGATTTTAGAGCATATCAGGAAATATTAGGCCTTAGTTTGCTGAATATGTATAAAAATTTTGTATTTTTATTCTCATTTTCAACATTTTATTTCATAAAACAGTTGCCTTTTTTATTATAGCACTAAAAATTATTCAATTCAACAACACTTCAGTGCACTTAGTGTCGCTTGGTCTAGAAATTATGTACTAAGGATGTTTTTATATTCAAAGCTAGATTATCCACAAAGTCTCCATTACACAAACAGCATCTATACTATCAATCTATTTATTTCATCAGGCTACATATAATTAAGTTTCATATTGATCTCTAAAATGTCAAGTGTTTCTAAGTGGTACATATAAACAAAAAAAGATTATGTTTCTTCTCAATTGGATCTAATGTAGCAATACCAGGCCCTATGCTTTTAAGTAATATACATTTTTTTTTCTTTTTCTTTTTGAAGGCTCTCTCTAAGGGTTTAGAAGTCTCAAAATGATAGAAATCTTATGATCAGATTGCCTCCAAAAATTCAGTACTGTTAGGCAACTATTATTCCTTACATTGCTATCAGTTTAATAGATGCTATTATTGGATAACTCTATTTGAAATATCAAATGTTGAGAATGGGAAAAGAAGAAAAGTATCTAACTTTTTGAAAGTCATAATTAGCTCCATTTTATCCTAGTTACACAATCCAGTAGCATGAGTTGTTTAATATTTTATGAGTAGGATAATTAAATATAGCTGAAAGATTATACTAGATTTTCAGTATACTGTCAATGCTCAGAATAATGCAATTTGTGAGATTTATACAGATATCCTCACTATCCAAAAGTAGAGAATTCCTATGAAACCTTTCATAAACTGAAATGGCCTAAAGGGAAGAGTATTCCTTGTTTTCCAAAAGTTCCTGTTAAGCCACTTCAGTTTTCTAAAAGACCTACATAAGTTTTCTTTTCTTTCCTTTTCTTTTTTCTTTTCTTTTCTTTCTTCTCTTTCTTCTCCTTCTTCTTCTTCTTCTTCTTCTTCTTCTTCTTCTTCTTCTTCTTCTTCTTCTTCTTCTTCTTCTTCTTCTTCTTCTTTTTTAAGATTTTATTTATTTGAGACAGGAGAGCACACAAGCACAGGGGAGAAACTGAGGGAGAGGGAGAAGCAGACTCCCTGCTGAACAGGGAGCCTAATGCAGGGCTTGATCACAGGACCTGGGATCATGACCGGAGTCGAAGGCAGATGCTTGACTGACTGAGCTACCCAGGCATCCCAAGTATCTGTTTTAGATAACCAAAAGAAACCTGGAAAAGATTTTCACTTTTATATAAATAGCCACTAGTGTACTATTGTAGGTCTTTTATAAAAGCAAAGTGGTGTCACATGAACTTTCAGAAAACACAGGGTGGCTGCATCTTCCAAGGTGACTTTAAATTTTGTAAAATATTACTTTTAAGTTATTGCAACTAAGGTAGGTTTGAAATTGAAATTAATTAAAGAGTTCAAATACCTGTTTTTTAAGAATTTATCTTCTGTCTGGGTCTCTAAAATATTTTACACTGAACTTCTACACTATTTTAATTTTATGAATTTTTGACTAGAGATTTTATTTCAGTACATAGATTTATAAGCTATAAGACTATGCATTTTGAAAAAAATATGTACATTGTCCTATTTCATAATAATTTCTATTTTGCTCATCATGTCAGTTGATATAATGAAAATCTTCGGCTGATACACAGCTTGAATCAGAGTGTTTCTCTTGGGGTTTGAAATTTGATTATGCAATTAATTGGAAAGTAAATTACAATGGAAGTAATCTCGTGTTAAACCCAATAGTGTATTATTTTTTTAAATAAAGGTTCACAGTGTGTTTGTAATCTGACATCATAATGGCAGTATTATGAACTTTTATTGAAAACATGTATCTAATGCTGCACTATTTTCTAAAAATATTATTACTCTTGAAAGTGATGATAAACAAATATTGGATGACTTCACAATGAGAGGGTGTTTTGTCATTTCTCATAATATAACACACCAGTTTTAGACAACAGATATAGATGAGCAAGCTAACTCTACTTCTGTAAGTTTGATTAATTCTGCCTATAATACACAAAGAAAGTATGCAGTCATCATTACTAGAACCTAAACATGGGCTTGGAAGGTCTCTTCTCTTTCATAGGAGAAAGAAAGAGTACTGCTCTTCTACAATATTCCTACTATTCCCTCCGGTGAAATTCTTTAAGGGTGGAGACTTCTTACTGGATTTGCTAGTTTTTTTATTAGATAACTTCATAAAATAGTCTTCCTTATATTGAGCCCGACTCTGTTCCTTTATGACTTTTTTTTTTTTTTTAAGATTTTATTTATTTGGGGCAGCTGGGTGGCTCAGTGGGTTAAGCCTCTGCCTTCGGCTCAGGTCATGATCTCAGGGTCCTGGGATCGAGCCCTACATCGGGCTCTCTGCTCAGTGGGGAGTCTGCTTCTCCCTCTCTCTGCCTGCCTCTCTTCCTACTTGGGATCTCTGTCTGTCAAATAAATAAATAAAATTTTTTTTAAAAGATTTTATTTATTTATTTGACAGACAGAAATCCCAAGTAGGCAGATAGTCTGATGCAGGACTCGATTCCAGGACCCTGAGATCATGACCTGAGCCCAAGGCAGAAGCTTAACCCTCTGAGCCACCCAGGCACCCATCCTTTATGACTCTTAATTACTGTTTTTGTTCATAGCTACTATGGTTAAAAAATTCATCATTTATTTGAAGATGTTGTCAAGTTACTTTCTTATGTTGAAATGTTTCAGGTACCTTTAACTATTCTTCAGAGCTTTAGTTTTTTTCAGACACTATGGCCATTCTGGAGCTCGTCTTCTACTGAAGATAATCTTAACTTATGAACTAAAGGCTTTTTTTCTCTGCCTTTTCCCCTCGTCCTTTTTTTTTAACTGTCTGTGGCAGAGAATGCTAGTTGTTTATTCATAATCATTTTCATTTTTACTAACAGGTCAGTTTTCTTGAGATAAATCCAATAAAAATTAACATTTCTTAGCTCCCTGAGATGGCCATTTACTAATTTCTGGTCAATCACATTTAAACAGGAAGTGTTAGATGCATTTTCCATGAAAATGCCTTTACAAGGGGATTGTCTCTCATTGATGGATCTTTTCCTTTTACCCTTCTTTCTAGCTGTAATTCACAAGCAAGAGGTGGCTCAGTGTGTGCCAATGAGACAATAAGCACCTACAAAGAATGGCTGAACAGAAAGATCAAGGGACCATAGATCTCTGATGATCTTGTAGAACTGGCATACCATCTTTGAATTGTCTTTCTCTAAATTGGTCTTGATGTGAAAGAAAAAGAATTCACTAACTTAAGAATTTTTGTTAGGGTTTTTGTTTCATATAGCCAGAGTTACTGAGGTGATGCATCTGTTTAATATTTCGGTCTGTAATTAAGGTAGTGTTGAAGGTACAATCTAATTTGGCGACCCTGCCAAATATGGATGTGGCAATTTTAAGGGTACATATATAATCATAAGTGTTATATTACACCGCATACTTGGGTTACATTTTTTTTTTCTATTACAAGTCTCAGCTGGGTTTTTGTTGTTGTTGTTGTTTTGTTTTTGTTTTTGTTTTTTTCCCCATATGGATTACCATCCAGGTTAGTCTTCTTGTATGTGGATATGATTTTTATATTGAAAATACAAGGTACACCACAGGGGAGAACACAGGGCTTTTGGAGTCAAAAGGACCTGAATTTTCAACCTATTTTTTTTTTTTTTAAAGATTTTGTGTATTTATTTTGAGAGAGAGAAAGAGCACAAAAGTGGGAGAGGGGCAGACAGAGAAGAAGCCACAGACTCCTCACTGAGCAAGGAGCCCAATGTGGGGCTCAATCCCAGGACCCTGAGATTATGACCTGAGCTGAAGGCAGACAGTTTACCTACTCAACCCCCAAGTGCCTCTCAACCTATTTTTCTTATATTCTTTGCCCTACATTTATTGTCATCTGTAAATAGGGTTAGCAGCAATTACTTCATTGACTTTTTATGAAAGAAAAAAAGCTAGTACTGCAAAGAGCAAATAGTAAGCCATTTTTAAAAAGGTAGACATTTATTAGTCTTTAGCCAGCCTCTAGCCTACCAAGATCTTTGGGAATCTTGATTCCACTCTCTAATATATTATTGTCTCCCAACATCGTATGCTTTGATCATTCGATATGAGTATTCCACATGATTCTTCATGTAGATGTGATATTAGATGAATAATCCATTACTTATAGCAACTTCTTAAACTTTAATATGCCTATGAATTACCTGATCGTATTGTTAAAATGCAGTTTCTGATGCATACGTTCAGGGTGGTACTGAGAGTTTGCATTTATACTAAGCCTCAAGGTTATAGCAGTCCATGAATTATACTTTGATTAATAGGGATATGGATAACTTTATAATTTGGGCCTTCCTATTTCAATTTGTGAAAACCAGTTCTTTTTAAAAAAAAATTATTTTGACTGTATGATCTATACAGCTGGCAAAGCATGAATTAAGAATGAAATTCAATATTTCATTCTTAATAAAGACATGTGAAGAAATTTAAAGTATATTAGAAAAAGCCAAAGGCTTTGGACCTGGGGAGATATGTATTTTAATATCCACCTTACTAACAATCTAACCTTCACATAGTTATTTAACAGGCTAGTGAAGATTTAATGCTTGACTGATATAAACATTAAATAATAGTATCATACTAAGAAGCAAATAGTGTAGTGGCTGTTGCATATTAGAGACCTAACAACTATTACTTCCTTTCTCTTTTTTAAGCTGACATTATTTTCATATCTATTTTATCTTCATTTTTCTTTTATGAGTTTTTGGTTTTCTATTTATTACTTCATTCTTTCTACTTTCTTTGGGTTTATTCTTTTTTCTTCCCTTTTGGGTTTATTCTTATATTCTTTATCTACTACTGTGTAAGTTAAATACCTAGCTTATTAATTTTTAGCCTTTTCTCTTTTCTAATAAAAGCATTTCATTGGACAGATTTCACTCTAAATGCTATTTTGATATGTAATGTTATTACTCATCTTTAAGTATTTTATAAACATTTCAAGAAATTATTCTTGTTATTAATCACGGGTTTAACTGCTTCAGAGTTAGAAAATATGATAAGATTATTGTGATAGCAAATCTGAAATTTTTTGAAACTTGTTTTATGATAAAGTTAGAGGCCAGGTTTCATAAACGTCTAACATGATTGAAAAATTTGAAAACATCTCACATTTTCCACTTTGGTGTAAAGCCTTAAAAATATACACACATATATTAAATCAATCATGTTAATTGTATTATTCAGATCTTTTATAGCAATGCTGAATTCTTGAATTGTTTCTTTCTTCTAGATCAATTATTAATTCAGGGTTATATAAAATATTCTAGTGTGACGATAGGTTTGTCTGTTTTTCCTTATTCCTTATTCCCTTATCAGTTTTTTTTTAAATATATTTTGATAATGTATGCGCAGAGGTTTGGAAATAATACGCTGGTGAATTTCATTGTTCAGTCATCATGAAGTATCTGATAATGTGTTTTCCTTTAAAATTTAATATTAATCTAGTTGCACCTTCTTGGTTTTTACAGATCTATTTTGTTTTTTAAAAAAAATATATTC
The DNA here is from genome assembly GCF_022355385.1 of Mustela nigripes. NCBI lineage: Eukaryota > Metazoa > Chordata > Mammalia > Carnivora > Mustelidae > Mustela > Mustela nigripes. Next base: position 239,322,030 of record NC_081557.1, on the reverse strand, counting down.
ATTTTCTGTATTTGAGTCATTAAATTTAGTATTTTTTAATAATCAGTAAATAGCCAGATTTGACCCTTCCAAATTATAATCATCTTTTACCTTAAAAGCGTATTCTGTATATAATTAGTTTGATATTTTAAATAGTTAGATTTATTTCTGTCACATATTTTGTTAATTATATGTGTGCCATTTTTTTTCTCCTCTAGTATTGACTTTTTTTTCTTTTTTTTTAAGATTGATTTATTTGTTTGAGAGAGAGAGTGTGTGAGCCAGGGTGGAGGGGAGAAGCAGAGGCAAAGGAAGATAAGGAGATTCCAAGCTGAGTTTGGAGCCTGACATGGGACTTGATCTCACCCCTGAGATCATGATCTGAGCCAAAACCAAGAGCTGCACTCTCAACCAACTTAGCCACCCAGACGCCCGCTAACATTGATTTTTTAAAATTTTTTAAAATTTTTTATAGATTGAAGTATACATATTCTGTTTTGGTTTTTTTATGTGTGTCTTTGTTCTAGTTTTGTTAATATGAATATTTAATTGAATAAAGTATATGTTTAATTAATTGAGCATTTAAAAACATACCATAAAAGTAGTTAAGGATTTTCTTTTCTTTTCTTTTCTTTTTTGCTAGTTATTACATATGAGAGTGTTCTCTCTTGTTTCATTCCGATTGCAAAATTGATTATTCTTTTCTGCAGTCTGCAGAATATCTCAAATAAATTTTCATTTAAAAAGAGATGGCAATACAGAGAATAATTTTCTTATAAAATATGTATAATATGAGTGTAAGGTTTTTTTCTGATACCATGTTTGAAATTAGATTTGGTTTGAAAGGTGCTCTACATTTACTATTATATTCCTACAATAAAAATCATGATTAGAAAGCAGAAACAGAAACTGTGTCTCTAATAAATACCAGACCTTTGGAGGACCATAATCTCTTCTAATTTACACATAAGTAGGAAAACTTAATTATAATCTAAAACAATGTGTAACTGTACACCTCTATAGGTCATTTTAGACAACTCTGAATTTCCATTGCATATTAAAAATAGATTAGAGTCAGCTTTTTCTTTAATTACCCACTAAATTTTTATGCAAGAAGAAAGGGGCACACAATGGTTTGCTGTCTTTAAACTTTCAGTGGAAATATTCTGGAGTTTCATTACTTCAGAATGCTGGTACATAGAAAAAGAACTTGTAGGCTGTAAAGCTTGATAACATACCCACTTTTTGAAAAGAAATAGAGTGTTTCTTTGAAGATGAGACTGAGAAGATCCTTGCAAACATCTGTTCCACTGTTAGATAAGGATTTTAGCAGTGCATATCTTTAGGTGATGCAGATATTTAGCTTTTTAATATTCTTTGTCACACTTTTTAAATTTTTTAAGCTCCCACAGCATGTATTCATTTCTGTAATGGGAAAAAAATGATACCTAACTAATCTACATTAAAATAAATTATAGTGATGTTTATGTTTCCAACCTAGCTGCATGGCAATTTTCAAAGAGGCTTGGAATAATAAGTAGTTAGATTTTATTGCCACTGAAAACTTGAAATTAATTTGTTTGCAACTATATGTATTTTATCATGTTTTCACCTTTGCAGTCTGTCTATTTACATGAGACAAATGGCTTTTTCAAAGGTTTCATTCACTCATTACTTCATTTGCTGTCATTTAATTAATATTTACTTCATGTTTAACATCTATGCTCTCATTCTGTTCTTTTGAATCTAACGAGGATTATCCAAACCAGAAATGTTGTCACTTGTCTTTAAGAAGTAGCATTTTGTCACTTGGATACAGACCCAGTGGGTATGAACTCTAAACTGAGAGCTATGCTCAAAACTTTAAAAAAAGTTCAGTCAGTTGAGGGAGTTTGTTTCACACGCTGACTGTCAGGATGACTATCAGGAAGCAAGTTATAGGAAAGTTCTGCAGGGAGCTATTGCCTATTGTTTCTGTGGGGCTGTCAGCTCTTCCCCTGAGGTGATTTTAATATGTATTTATACTTACTGCTGCTAAAACAAAAAATGTAGGAAAAGTCACCGGTGCTGATGATATCCCGCCCCCTAATTCACTTTAGTTAATTTTATCTCACAAAAAAGTAAAGAAGAGGGCAGCTCATTAGTGTGTGGGCGTTCTGTGAGGAAAAGTAGAGACTGCCATTTCCTGCAGGGATCTGGATCCATTTTGGGTGATACAAATACATGTAACTGAAACATGTCATCTTCTAATTCCCAAACCAAGGAAGCCCTGACAGATTAGTTGTGGGAAATGAAGGGGGATCTTCAGTGTCAGTGGACCTGGAAGGACTACTGTGAATCCTCTTCTGAGCGCAGAAAGAAAAAGAAAAACTTGGGATCCAGCATCTTTTAATGATTTCTGCAGCATCTTTTTGTATATATTCTTGTATACCTATCTTCTTATGTCAGTTTTCCATTACAACTTCCATTTCTGTTTTCTTGAGTACTAACATACTCTGTACCAGACATTGTGTTCCTTGTGAAAGGAAAGAGATAAATCAGAGGGTTGTTGACTCCACCAGGTCTAGTCTAGTGCAGGCTCAGATATGGATACACCAATTGTCATGTGTTCAATAAAAGGGTGTTGGATCCACAGTGTACTTTTAAAGCCAGGACAGACTTCTAATTACCAGAGGTAAAATTCCATGCAGGATACCCATAGATATTTGCAGAAATACTCAGAAATGTTAGAGAGGCATTGCACGAGTGTTGTGTCCTATGGATGTCTTCAATTAACCATGGAGGATTACATACAGATAATAAATTTTTTCTCTTGGACTATAAGGAGTCAAAAATATACCATATTCCTCCTTAGGATCTTGGAGAGCTCTTTCTTAGGAGAAGCAGGTAGAGTATTTTACTTACATATTATTAATAAACACAGTCTTTATTCAGGATGCTTCTCTGAAAGCCATATGGGGAGCACTAGGTTTTTTAATTAAAAACTTATGTTTTGAAAGCAGTTTTAGGTTCATACTTTCAGAGAGGAAAGTACAGAGATTTCCCATCAACTCCTACCCCAAAACATTCAAACCTCCCCCCCTGTCCACTTCTCCCACTAAAGCAGGAATTTGTTGCAAATGCACCAACATCAACACATCTTATCAGCCAGAGTCCATACTTTACATTACGGTTCACTTAGTGTTGTACATTCTTTAGGTTTGGAAAAAAAAATGGATAATTGTATGTTCCCTTCATGATGGTATCATACAGAATATTTCCACTGCTCTAAAAATCTTCCATGCTCCACCTATTTACCCCTCCCTCCCCAAACTTCCCATAACAACTGATCTTTTTTACTGTCTCCATAGTTTTATTTGTTCCACAAAGTCATATAATTGGAATCATATGGTACATAGCTTTTTCAGATAGCTCCTCTCACTTATTAATATGCATTTTAAATTCCTTAACCTGGAGCACCTGGGTGGCTCAGTGGGTTAAGCCTCTGCCTTTGGCTCAGGTCATGATCTCAGGGTCATGATCTCAGGGTCTTGAGATTGAGCCCCACATCGGGCTCTCTGCTCAGCAGGGAGCCTGCTTCCCCCTCCCCCTCTACCTGTCTCTCTGCCTACTTGTGCTCTCTCCCTCTCTCTCTCTCTGTCAAATAAATAAATAAAATCTTAAAACAAAAACAAAAACAAAAAGCAAAATAAAATCCCTTAGCTTATTTTCACAACTTGGTAGCTTATTTCTTTTAGTGCCAAATAATATATTCCATTGTCTGATGTAACACAGTTTATTTATTCATTCACCCACTGAGGGATGTCTTAGTTGCTTCCAAGTTTTAGCAATTATGAAAAGTTGCTATAAATATCTGTGTGCAGGTTTTGTGTGGACATAAGTTTTCAACCCCATTGACTAAATTCCAAGAGTGTGATTGTTGGATGATATGGTAAGAGTATGTTTAATTTTGTAAAGAACAACTGAACTGTCATCCAAAGTGGCTCTACCACTTTTCATTCCTGCCAGCAATGAATGAGAATTCCTGTTGTTCCACATGCTCGCCAGCATTGGGTGTTGTCAGTGTTCCAGATTTTGGTCATCTTAATAGGGGACATTATTTTTTAAAGGTGTGTTAAAGTACAAGGTAATGGTAAATTAGTGTTTGCCTTATAAAAATAAAACATACATATACACTATATCTTCCCGATCCTAAGTTGCTGTTTAATTAGTAGTTTGCCACAGGAAAAAAAGATAGAAGGATACTATATTAAATGAAGACATCTATTTAAATACAAAAAATGTGCATCTTAGAAATAAGGAATCATGTTATATTAAAAAAAAAAAACCTGAGAGCACAAAAGCAATAAAAAATGTAACCATTTGCAATGTAAATTGAAATTCTGGATGGCTATATTATTCTTAGGATTTTGTTCAAAAATTACTGTTAGGCTACTTTTTGTTTTGTTTACTGAATTATACCTATTTGTGAAATGCTTTTGGTTTTCCTGTAATATTTTGAATTATATTTCAACTTAGGACTTCACATTGGTAGCATACTTTATGTGTGTTAATGTTTCAGTTGAATTACTGAATACTTTATTTGGGCTTTTATATCAACCTAGTACTTAGCACATAGATATGCCAAGAATATTTGTGAAATTACACCACTGCAGTAGCATTAAATATACTCTTTAAGATATGTAGTGCTAATTTGGAGAACCTAATGTGGTATGTCTTACTGATATAAAAGAAAATGGAAAGGGACCATATTCCACTATCTAATGGACTATTTCAGATTATGTTTCACGCACCTTAGGCTGGGTGACCTGCCCTGCAGGTAGAATAATCTTTGGGTTCTCATTCTTACTGAAATTTTTAGAGGTAATTTGTGTCCTTTAATTTTAACTTATCACTATAGGAAATATGTATTTTTTTAATTTTTAGGAAATCATGGAAACTAAAGATTGAAAATAGAAGCAAAACCCCAGCTTTCTGATGTCTTTATGAGAATTCAGGGAAAAAAATTACCAGTGAGGCTTATGCAATGATTCATCACTGTGCTAACAAAGGAATTAAGTAATTTTTTTAACATGTTAAAGTCAAGAAAATCATATGCATATTATATTAATATCTGAGGTTATTTTTTTAACAAGTAGAACTAATTTGTAAATTATGTTCCATAAATCATTAATATAAAAATTAAAACTTATAATAGCATTAGTGATTTTTTATCCCTAATCCTGCTCACAAATGGCTAATTAATCCATGTGGATAAGAGTTGGGAATCAAACTAAGGGAAAATCATTATTGATGGTCAGGCAATTAATTACCTGGAGATTTATGTAATTTTAAAGTTATCCACTAAAGGACTAAATATTTTTTAAAAAAACCTGTTAAAATTGAATTAATAATTAGTGAATCACCAATGTTCATAATTACACATCAAAAGAAAGGAAAGGTAATGTTTATATGAAAAATCTAAAGAGTATAAATGTATTCAGCTACAATTTAGCTTCTCAGCTTAATACATATTTATCTGCAACATTCAAAAAATTTAAGTTTTCTCTTTGCTTTCCTTCCCTTTCCCAGAAAATGTCAATTAAATAAGAATGAGTTCAAAAGACTTGACAGGAGGGCTTTCCTGGTCCTCATGTATAAAAGCTATTGAGCCCAGGCCAAGGCTAAGATTGCCAGAATCTTAGTTCTAGAAGGCACCATTAGAGAACATGTGTATGGCTTTCTTGTTTTTCCATCTCTCTTAGCCTTTTATTCCCTCTTGTCCAAGAACATTTTGTCTCACCCTTTCCCTTGTTCTTTTCCCTTGTTCCTTTGTTTTTTACTGAGTTGTCTTGGCATTAAGCTTCTGTGGACATGTTTCAGGATTTTGGTTTAGAGGAGTGGAGCCTTAAACATGAAGGGCTCTGGTTTCTCATTCACTTTTAACAGACCAGCTTCACTTTCATCTGTTCTGAATATTGGTCCTGGCATAAGATTAAGTTAGGGAAGTAAGTCCAACTTAAAAGAAAATGTACGTTCAAAAGCTTGTGGACAAATTGATATATAGGATGTATAAGGAATCAGTGTTCTGTTGATGATGGTGTTTGGTAAGAACCCAAGTAAAACCTCAGGGACACAATTGTCAAGAAAATTAGGCCCCATCAGGAAATTGTTTGTCAGCATTCATGAATAGATGCTCTAGACCACATTGAGTCAGTGCTTTTAGAAATCAAAACCAGATAATCTCACCAGTTTCCATGGTGCTGTGGGGTGATAAGGAAATGAATTTGAACTAAATGCTATGAGAAAAGAATAGATTATCTTTAAAAAAATTTTTTTCTCGGGACGCCTGGGTGGCTCAGTTGGTTAAGCGGCTGCCTTCGGCTCAGGTCATGATCCCAGCGTCCTGGGATCGAGTCCCACATCAGGCTCCTTGCTCGGCAGGGAGCCTGCTTCTCCCTCTGCCTCTGCCTGCCTCTCTGTCTGCCTGTGCTTGCTCGCTTTCTCTCCCTCTATCACTGGCAAATAAATAAATAAATAATCTTAAAAAAAAAAAAAAGCTTTAAAAAAAAAATTTTTTTTTTCTCATGACAATGAGAAAATCTGGTATTGATTTATAAAAGCCTTACTCAGAATGTGCTCCTGTATCATGATCTTGCCAGTACTTTGATGACTGGTAGGTACCAGTGGGCAAATGAGATATATAAAATCTACTAAGCTTCTAAATATCAGACTGGCTTCCATCTTTCCTATATTCCCACAGGACTGCAGAGACCCAAATATACTAGGTGGAGGGACATGAGGAGTTATGTGATCGTTTATTTTTCCCCTTCTATATTTATATGGAACTTATGTATGTCAAATCAGTTCTGTGATTTATCTCCACAATCACATGATAATCATTTACTTCATAATTTTTCTGAAAATCAGCTTCACTAGACTATGGCCAGCCATAAGCATTATACCTTGTCAATTTTTAAGCAAAAATGGATGTCATTGCATGAATTTAAATTTTTTGTGTTGATAATTAAGTGAATAAAACAAAATGTTGATGAAGATTGTTGAACATAATGAGTACATGGACTAATCTTATTCTCAGTGCAATTGAGAATGATTCTTCTCACATTAAAGAATAATTCTTTTCACATTTCTGATAAAGGAATTCTGTTTGGTTGGCTTTCCACAAGGTGCTTGACAATGTTTTCATCCTAGATCCTATTGTTTAACCCCAAAATGCTGAAAGAATTTTTAAGTGGTTCTGATATTTTTAACAGTGTATTCCATTTCAGGGCAGTGTTAAAGGGGTCTAGATCTTTTTCTTTTCTTTCTGTCATCAAATAATTGATTAAAATGCTGTCTACCACCTCAAAACAAAACAAAAGAAAAGTTTCCTTTTCATTTTTCAAAAACAAACAAACAAAGCAAGCCTGGAAACCTAGCTTATGAAGTAATAAATATCATTTGCTTTTTTTTTTTCTGACATTTTCTTATATGAATCAGATTTCTTTATGTTCTCTGTGTGCTCGTATCCACACTTAAATCTATAAATACTTATCATTGTTTGCCCACATTTAACATAGATCAAGATGCAGCACTGAATTCAAAATCTTGGCAGCAGTTAAGGTTATTATTGTCTAATAAGTATGGGGAATAAATTAATCTGGTTTTAATTTGGGCAAGAACATTTCTTTTGGGTGCCTGGGTGGCTCAGTGGGGTAAGCCTCTGCCTTTGGCTTAGGTCATGATCTCAGGGTCCTGGGACCAAGCCCCATTGGTCTCTGCTCAGCAGGGACCCTGCTTCCCCCTCTCTCTCTGCCTACCTCTCTGCATACTTGTGATCTCTATCTGTCAAATAAAATAAATCTTTAAAAAAAAAAAAGAACGTTTCTTTTGAAAATAATTTGAGCTCAGTAATTCGGTAGATATTTTTTGGTAGATTATTTTTGGTAGATTATATTTGATAACTTTAGCTGAATGAGGAAAACTCATCAACTAAGAAAAAATGTTCTTAAAATAATTTTCAAAAGAAAATTCTATAGAAAAAAGCAAATGAAAAAACAGTTTTCATAATAATTCTATGCTTAGGTAAGATTGCCATCTGTTCAGATTCTGTTTTTCTTTTTCTTTAACTAGCTGAAAATTTATTTATATTTTCTCTGGGGCATTTTATCAATAGCTTTTAATAATCTACAATGATTTTATAGTTTCTTAATAATTATAAATTTGTTTACAAGGAGGCTTGAATAGGACTTCAACCATAGGAGATGCAGAAAAATACTTCCCATAGTTCTTATGTAAACATATTGCAAAAAAATCTGTTAAACTACTTTAGAATTAAAAATTAGGACTTTTAAAAAATTTTGTTTTCAAATGACTGGTATTTCTTATTTTTAAAAAATACTTCTATTTTTATTTTTAAATCAGAGATAAAGTGAGCACAAGCAGGGAGAGTGGCAGGCAGAGGGAGAAGCAGATGCCAGGCAGAAGGAGGAGCAGGCTCTCCACTGAGCAAGGAGCCCAGTTCAGGACTTGATCCCCGAGCCCTGGGATCATGACGTGAGCGGAAGGCAGCCACTTAACAGGCTGAGCCACCCAGGCACAGGTATTTCTAAGATAAAATCAAATCCTCTAAAATGCCTATAATTGGAAAATGTAAGCCCTTTCAGGTTGAAGGATTATTAATAAAGACCAAATTTTACTTGATACTTCCTGGATTTTCTCCCCTGATATACCTAATTCTGATAACTAGTCATTAAAGAAAATACACATCAGAGTCCAATTATCCTTGAATGATGTATAGGTGGGATCTGTCTTCTTTTATCTAAAAACAATTGTACCAAATTTGTAGTCTCACTTTTATTTTATTTTTTTTTTACTTTAGCCTATGATTACTTATGGTGAGGTGATTCCATTAATATATTATGAGAGATTACTATTGAGGTGTATTGCCCCATATAATATTAATATTACTATGTTATATTAATATAGCATCACAATAGCATATAATTATACTAACATATTAAGTTAATATAAAATTATACAATACATAATATTGTATATATTTATAAATGATGTATATGTATGTATGAATTGGAAATAGCATTTCAGAGAGCATATTTTGTATATCAACTTGTTTGAAGTTCTTAACAGTCTGTGAGAGACATAGTATTTTTATCTGATAGGTGAGAATTCTGAAGATACTTGGACAACAATAAATAAGTCTAAAAATATAGACAATACTGACTTTTAAACTGCATTATGTTTTAAATTATACTTTATAAATTTTTGAGATAATATATACTCATAAAAAATTCAAAGACTCAAAATCTGAATTCCCAACAATAATCATTACCCCTCTGATCTGAATGCATTCCATCTACATCTCTCAATATATATGTAGAAAGTGAGGGGTAAAGTTAGATGGCCAGTCAGGAAGAAATGACTTTTATAAATGGGATGATACAAGCTCATATAAAGATAGAAAACATTGACTTGATTTTTACTTTAATGTAACTGAAGTAAAAGGAACAGAAGTAAAGCTGAAGGAATTGGTGAACTTGACTGTTTCTTCATAAAGAGAAAAGCTCACCTCTAAATTTAAGAAAAAGGCCGTGACCACAGGTGCTTGGCATTAATATGTTTTTGACTATTTGAACTATGCAAGGTTTCTATCCACAGGCTCCCTGCCAGCAGAAGAGGAAATGATCGCATTAAAAACCACCACTAGCTTAATTTTTATGTTTAAGTAGATTCAGTACTCACCATTAGGTATATTTTTTGACTTATCACTATTTTTCATTTATTGAGTTATTTTGATTAATCTCTTGGTTGGCTAGATTTCATTGTTAATTTGTATGTCTGTGTGTTTAAAAAAAAAAAAATAGCTTCCACAAGTTAAATTGCCTAATCCCTTGCATAGTTGCTTGTGTCTATTGATTATAGGTGAAGGAACACTTGGCTGAGTATACAATTTTTGATTTATACTTTCACATTAGTACTGTGCAGTCATTTCTCAACTATCTCCTAATGTTAATTATGTTCAAGTCAGAAGTACCTTCTGCATAAAAAAAAAGGATTAGAAATATATTCCTAATATACTCTAACATTTTCTTTTAGCACATGGGCCTGAAGATACCAAGGATGTTTGGCCTGCTGAAGGAAAACAAGACACACACAATAATTATTCAACTAAAGGGCTATTAATAAGAAGACAACTTTTATCCCATTTAATCTGGGCCAAGTGCCCTTTTTCTTGCTTTCATAGTATTCTATACTTCCTTTTAAAGTAATATTTATGAACTTGTCTTATAATTGCCTGCATACAGATCTGGACTGAATTCCTTGAGTACAGAAACATAATAAGAACTCTATAAACATTTTTTGATTTAGAAGGATTAAGTTTATCTGCTATTGATTCCTAGTGACTGCCAAGAGTTCTGTGTTGAGAGTGATTCTGAAGCCACTGCTGTGTCAGCAGTAAAGGGTCACTGATCAATTAGCAATGTCTGCTCTTAGCAGAAGAATGAAAAGTGGTTTGCAAGTGACAAATACTGCTCATTTTAGATTAAATAATATTTGTTTACCACAGATGGCAGAATCAGGACTATTAGATAAATACTCCAGGAGATAGATTTTGGCTCCATATAGGAAAAGTGTCTTAATGATTAGGTAAATTTAAAAGTTGAGTTCAGTTCTGGAGTCACTGGGGTAGGTGAGTTTCCTTTCCCTGGAATTGTTAGTGTATAGGGTAGCCAACTATTTTAGAAATATTAAACATTATAGACATTTACCATTCAATGATTCTAACCTTACAGGATACAGTTTATCAATATGACAAAATATGTGGTTAAGAAATTAATTTTAAAGCAGAGAAAGCATTGTTAGGTATATGAAATAACTTTCAAAATCTCAAATCTCTTTTTATTGAACTTATGAAATTTATATGATTTAAGTCTATAGAATATTTGAGTGAGAGTTAATAGTCTTTGGGTTTTGTATTTGAAGATGCCATGAAACAATACTAAGTGACTATTTCTTGACTTAGTAAATAATACCATCTACCAGGTCGCTTACTTAAGCTAAGAACCTAGTGGTTACATTAATTTCTCTTTCTCTCACCTTCCCTGAGCCAGTCCATTAACAAGCCTTGTGGTCTCCTCCCCAATCTTGAATCTGCCCTTTTCTTTCTTAACTGCTGTCATCATCCTCTCTCCCTGGTCCACTGAAATGCCTCTTCTGTGACCTCTGTTACAGCTTTGCTCCTATACCACTTCTCCTTCTGGGCACAGTTCTCTTTCTTAAAACATAGAGCAGAATATTTTGTTTTCCCACTTAAAATATTCCAAGTTTCCTGTCGCAGAAAAATAAAATCCAAGCTCTCTGTATTTACCTAAAAAGCTCTACAAGACTTTATCTCTGGCCCTTCTTTCTGATACCTGCTGTTTCTTCATTGACATGCCCTGCCACTCTGGACATTTTATCTGTTAGGAGACTATTGCATTATTATAAGTGAGAGACAAGTGGTGGTATAGGATATGATGAGAAGTATTCAATTAGGGATGCATTTTGAAGACAGAACTGACAGCAATCCTTAACAGATGTGTCATAGAAGAAAGAGGATTTAAGGAGGACCCCGAGGTTTTTGGCCTCAACAACTGGAAAGATAAAGTTGAGATAAGTTAAAATGGAAAGGGTTATGTTTGGGGTATATTTGGAAGAGATGGTTAGGAGTTCAGTTTTGGTGATGTTGAATTTGAAATGTCTGGGGAGTTGGATATTATGAGCCTGGAGTTGCAAAGAGAGGTCTGTGTTGTTGGAATGTACTTGGTACCTCAAGTCATGAGACATCCTACATCTGCCACAGGAATGAAAATGGACAAAAATGAGGAGAGGCCAAGAACTGAGGAGAGGCCAAGAGCTGGGGAGCACTAGAATCTTAGAAGTTTTAGAAAAAGAGTAGAAATCTGTAGAGTAGACTGGAAGGGAATTAGGAGGAAAACCAGCAGAACATGGTGTTTGTAAAGTCTAATGAAGAATGTGCAACAAGAAATGAGAAAAATTAGCCATGTAAAATGGTACTGACTAGTCAAGTAAGATGAGGGCTGAGAATTGACCACTGGATAGGGCAACAAGTACATTCTTGATGACCTTGACAAGAGCAGTTTGGGGGTTGTGGTGGAAGTGAAAGTTTGAGTGAGTTGGGAGGAGGGGAATTAGAGACAGCAAGTATAAACATCTTTGTTAAGGAACTTTGCTACAAGGTAAAGAAATGATGCAGGTTGTGGATGGAGTAGGAAATGGAGTAAGTATTGTTTGTTTCATTTTAGTGGGAGAAAGTTGCATCACATTTATATTGCTTTTGTGTTGGTAGAAATAAACATGTAGAAGGCAAAAAGTTGATGATTTGGAAGAGATGACGAATGCTTGAGCAAGTCATGTGAGTAAGTGAGAGAGATGATACAATTTACTATACCAGTAGAGAGAATGGCTTTAGACAGAGCATTCACAGGAAGGAGGAGAAAGTAGGTGTAGTCACTCCCAAGTGGGTAGATATGAAATGGTGTGGAAATATATGCAAATCTTTTTTTTTTCCAGTTTTTTTTTTTTTTCAGAGAATTAGAAAGCAAACCGATTAGCTGACAGAAAGTCCCAATTTTCTCTTCTGTTTAATGGTAGGATTTCAGAGAGTACTAAATGAGAAAAGGTAACAGAAAATTGTTGTGCAAACTCAGTTCCAATATATAGCTGTGCGTAATATTTTTAATGGTTATCTCTCTAGTTTTATGTTAAATGGAAAACTTTAACTAATGTGATATTCCTTCATTTCTATAAAATAAACAAATGTGAAAATACCTTAAATTGTGAAATATAGGTGTTGGAGTGATTGACCAGTAAAACAAAACAAAACAAAACAAAACATTGCTTTTCATAACAGGATCTATCAAATACTCTCAGACTAAAAATATCTTGGTTTCTTGAAATCCAGTAAGTACTCTGGAACTCTTATTTTTAACCATCTGGCATTATTGCCTTGCTAGATAAAGAGAACACTTCTCTCTATAATAAAGATTTGTAAACTGATTTGTGTCTTGGTATTTATGTGAAGTCTAGTCAGAAATATATTTAATTTTTCTTTGGTTTTCATAGATTTTTTTCAAGTTTGTGCAGTTTATTTAAAGAAGAAGAACCGTTACTAATAATTTTGTTTTCTTAGGTTCTCTATAAACCAGATATTCATATAATTTAAAAAATTAGACCCCTCCATTTCAATGTGCTGTGATAAAAATATTTTCACTTCAGTTTAGCTGCATAGCTTGTTCATTCTTATATATGAATTGATCACAACTGACTTTCAGATTTGTTAAAAATCAAAACTGATGGCATTATGATGTATTGAAAATTTGTTTGTATGCTTTTACTTACATACCTGAGAAGCAGAGATGTAATTGATAGACTATACCTTTTGATTTGTGTGCTATTCAGAGTTTGTCTCTAATTTTTCATTGTGCTAAAAAGAAAACTAAAAACATAAAGACAGAAGCATTTGTTTTTTCTTACAAAGGAGTAAACACATTTGATTGCCAGATAAAAAACACAAGTTTTGTCTTATTTGCTTACAATTTTTCCCCTCTTAGAGGTATCTTCACTTATATGATTAGCTGGAAAGCTCCAAAGATACATAATTCATCAGTTTTTTTTCTTTTTAATCTTATGCCTCAAAATCACTGTGCAGTTCTATAGCATATTGTAGTATCTGCTTCATATTCACTATGGCTTCAATATTTGGTATTTTATTGTACTATGATTCTTTGAATATTGTTTCTTATTGCTTAATTGTAGTAGTACATTAGTAGTACATTAGTCCTGTTACCATGATTTCTTAGTAATTCAGATGAGTTCACATTTGCTATATGAAATACAAGAGAATAGTCCCAAATATGCTTTATCTTTGTTAAGAGATTAGATACTTTTCTGAGTGCATGAGGATTTAGAAGGATTAAGCTATGGTATGACAAGCCATATGTAGTTAAGCAAGTCAGAATTTACTCCTCTGTTTTGGAATTACTTTAATTACTTCTCATTCTTTTTAGACAATTTGTCCGCATGCTATTTATCCTCAGGATCACTTTTAGAATATCCTTTTGGGGATGAATGTTTTGGCCCAGCACCTTTACTATACAGATAGGGAGGGCAAGCCTCAAAAAGCAAAGCATGTCTGCTTCTAACTCTTTTATGGTAAAGGATTACTCCCATTATTGATAGTGTTTAATACCAGCGCTGTGCTATTAAAGTTGTCCAGTCTTGGTGCAAAGTTCTTTATAGCTGCTTTCAATCTTTTCTCTGCTGGTACATTTTTAAGACTAATTTCTACTAGGATTCTGGGCTAATTAAATGATAGTGGAAAAGCATTTTCCATCATTACCATTGGAACAGGAACAGTAAATCACCAAAGGTACAAATTGGGAACTCTGTCTTAGTATCATTAGACAGAAGAAGGCACACAGAAAATTCTTATCAGTCAAACCCCAGTATTTAATGATTGTACACATTAGTTTTTCAGAGTAGTGCCCCAGAGAAGTTGCTGGAAGCAGGTATCTCTGCAGCTTGAATCATTTGTAGTTTAATATGTGGAAGGAAGAGAGAAGGATATGTATTTTTCTAGATCTAAGCAGGAATATATGTACTTTTTATAAAATGGAATCCATTGGCATGCGTTCTATATGAAAGAACAACCATAAATTTAACTCTGTTGCAATCAATAAATATTCAACAACTAGGAATAGGGATGCGATCATCATTGGTTCATTTGGGTGCAGATACCTGGAAACAGTTTCACAAACTGACTGAAGTGAGCAGAATGTTGAAGGGGGTGGGTCATACAGTACAGTGGAAATAAAATTACATGGGAACCCCTTGTGCAAACCCTCCCTAGTCCCAATTAAGCTGTGCCTTTTTAGGCAAATTACTTAACTTCTCTTATCCTCAATTTGCTCTTTTTTTTTTTTTTAAGATTTATTTATTTATTTTAGAGAGTGTGAGAGAGAAAAAACGTTTGAGGGGGGAGGGCGGGTGGAAGAAGAGGGAGAGAATCTCAAGAAGACTTCCTGCTGAGTGCAGAGGGCTCTGAGCTCATGTCCTTGAGCTCATGACCTGAGCCAAAATCAAGAGTTGGACATTCATCCGACTAAGCCACCCAGATGCCCCAACAATTTACTCATTTTTAAAACGCCGCAGTTGGATTAGGTAAATTTTTACCTCATAGCTCTTTACTATCATCCTTACAAAAATGATGGTTTTTTTGGAGAAAGAGAAAAAAATTCATCTGTATTCAAAGTTACCTACTTGGGGAGAGAGGCCATCTTACTTTTCACATTATTCCTAATAAATCACTGCAACCATACTACCTTGATCTCACAATTTATACTTGATAGTACTTATATGATACATGTAAGCCAAAGGAATCCAAGAAGAAAACCAAGGGTACCATCTCAGTAGTAGGGGGCAAGAACTCATTCTGGATTTGGTAGATGTTATGAGATCATAACAGAAGATATGTATGTAGCACAGAGAAAGTTTCAGAGAGTGCAAACAGGGAACCATATTAGGAAATGTATCTGTCCCCTTTTAGAGTTTGATTCCTTGTGATAGTCTCCCTTGCCCAGCATAGCAGTGAGGGGAAGCATACATGGGAATTTTTGAATCCATCCTCACTCTGGAGTATCCCATTTGTTTTCTTCACCCTTAATAGTAAGATTAGTAATTTCCATCATTGATATCTGAAGAAATGATGCTTACTCTTGACAGTGATGGAAAGGTTGAGTGGGAAGAAGAGAAGATAACCTCAATTTCCTTAAATCTGTATTAAGCTGCTGTATGTAAAGATGCCCCAAGGCTAGCAGTATAGACAATTGTCTATTGTCCTGTGGCTTCCACCTGTTTAAAAAGACTTCTAAGGCTGTCTTGACCATTGCATTGGAAAAAATTCATGGCTTTCTCGGGTTAATATAATCCTACTATAAGTGTGCTCTGGCTTCAACAGTGTCTTTGAAATTTCTTAGTTCTTCAGAAATGTAAGAGATATCTGTCTCCCGAGCAATTCCTCACCACTAGAAATTTTGTAGGCCAGGAATTAGATAAGTTTCATGTAGAAATTTGTTATGGTAACACTAGAAAATGAATATGCCTTGACCACTTCCATTTTACAGATAGAACTGAGGCTTAAAGTCAAGGACAGCACATCCTAGGTCACATAGCTGAGGTGACCCAGGAATGTTTGATCTCAAAGGCCATGCTCTTTCCACTAGTCAGTACTTACCCTGACAGATTCTAAGAGGGAGGTTTTTCCACTATAAGAGTACAAGGAACAAGAATAGAGAGCAGAGTTTCGCAGTGAACAGCCTACCAACAAAGAAAGCCTTGGGGAAAGGATGAAGGTGGTTTTGGCAGCAAGGGGACTCTGTCATTTCCACAACTAAGCAATAATGGAGACAGAGTGGTCAACTCTTTGAGTTATGGTCAGGAGGTCAGAAAGGGTGACAACAGAGATGAGGCCTTGGATTAGCTCTGAAATAGGTCATTGTTACTCTCGTCATTTCTGATTTCAGACCTTTTTCTTTTTTCTTTTCTTTCTTTTTTTTTTTTTTTTAACCTGACTGCTATTGATCAACGTAGGTGTGATAGGTTTTCCAACTCCAACAGAATTTCAAAGTATGTTTGGATGACTTCCCAGGATGAGCCCAGAAAGCCAATGATTATTGACTGTTTCCTCTACAGTTTCGAAACTATTTCCCCATCACCTCTATAAATATGCTGCCCCTTTACTTTTCACCATTGCCCTTGTAATCAATATGAAAGTAATTACTATTATGCCCTATCAATAGTCTGACTTTTTAATAAGAATTTCTACTATAAAAAGCACTTCACAGCTATCTTTCTTTTTCTTCCATAGGAATGAAAAGAAAGTGAGCTTAGTAAAGGACAAATGTGGGAGAAAGGAAGAAACCCTGACACTTACTGTGGATATATTGAGAGGAAAATACAGAATAATTACAGAACATATATAGAATCTTCCATAATTAATACAAAATAGAGCATCATTTTTGAATGATTCAATACTGATTGATACATATAACTATTATATGTTTGGATTTTTCTCCAATATCACCACGTATTACTTCCCCGATGGACTTGACTTAATTTATATATATGTCTGTGTAAAAACACTGTATAAGTCAAATATTTAAAGATAGAAGATCTTGGAAACCCTAAGTAATGAAAAATGGAGAGAAGGCAGTGGGTCTCCAGAAATTAGGGCTAAAGTGAGCTATTATGACTGAACACATTCCTTGGCTTTAAGATTTCTAGAAGGAGAGGCAATAGGAGAACATTTAAATGACTATTGTTTCACCTTTCTGTATAAATTCTTGCTTTTACCAGATAGTAAGCTCCTATAGGAATTAAATAAAATTCGTGTAAGACTATAAATGGTGCAGTAAGCACCCAGATTTTGGAGTCAGGAATATCTTAGTCCAAAGTCCTGTTCCAGATATGAAACCATAAAATTCCTAGAAAAAAACATAAGTAGTAATTTCTTTGACATTGACCTTGGCAATGTTTTTCTAAATATGTCTCTTTGGGCAAAGGAAACAAAAGCAAAAATAAGCTATTGGTACTACACCGAAATAAAAGGCTTTTGCCCAGTTAAGGGAACCATCAACAAAACAAAAGGTAACATATTGTATTGGAGAAGATATTTACAAATGATATATCCAATAATGGGTTAATATCCAAAATATATAAAGAATGTGTACAAGTGAACACACACACACACACACACACACACACACACACACACACACAAATCTAATTAAAAGTGGACAGAGGACCTGAATAGACATTGTCCAAAGAAGACATACAGATGACCAAGAGACACATGAAAAGATGCTAACCATCACTAATCATCAGGGGAATGCAAATCAAAACCACAGTGAGATATCACTGTACACCTGTCAAATGGCTAGAATCAAAAATACAAGAAGTAATAAGTGTTGGCAAGAATATGGGAAAGGGAACCATCGTGCACTGTTGGTAGGAATCCAAAGTGGTACAATCATTGTGGAAAATAGTATGGAGGTTCCTCAAAAAATAAAAAATAGAACTACCATATGATCCAGTAATTCTGCTACTGGGCATTTACCCAAAAAAATATCAGAACACTAAATCAAGAAGATATATGCACCCCTGTGTTTATTGTAGCATTATTTATAACAGCCAAATTATGGAAGTTAGGGTTTGTTTGTTTTTTTTTAAGATTTTATTTATTTATTTGACAGACAGGTAGGCAAAGAGGCAGGCAGAGACAGAGAGAGGAGGAAGCAGGCTCCCCACTGAGCAGAGAGCCTGATGCAGGGCTCAATCCCAGAACCCTGGGATCATGACCCAAGCTGAAGACAGAGGCTTTAACCCACTGAGCCACTCAGGCACCCTGGAAGTTAGGATTTTTTAATTCTCATATTACAGATAAAGAAACTTAACCTCTTGCCTAAAATCACAAAGACATAAGTAGTTGGACTGGGATCTGGTCCCAAGTATTCTGTTTCAATGGCATATCTAGAGTATTTAAAGCATCCGTGTGGATCCCTTTCTTAACATTTCATTCTCTGACAAGCTTATTTTCAGTAAAATCCATGTAATATAACAGTCCTATTCTCAATTCACTCATTAATTTAAAAAAAATTAAGTTTCTGGAAAGAACAGTGAATTTGAACTTTATTTAAATTCAGTAGTCAATGTATGAAATAAAATGTGCACTTACCAAACAAAAATGTGACACCTCTATTTCTCTGTTGCATAGTTTATAAAGTTGTAAAGCTAGGTGGTCACAAAGAATTCAAATAACTCGTTTGTTTTCCTTATTTTTATAATTATTGTGCCATTATTATTTATTTGAATTTCTGTATAAACTAAGAAATTACCATTAGGGTAAGCATTACCACTAGGGCAAAGCCACAAAATGTGTCCTAAGAAAGTTTGAACAATTCTGCATCCTTGGGAACTCATTTTTTTTTAAAAAAAGAAATGCATTTAGCTGAGTCCACATGGGTCAGAGGCCAATCGTAGAACCAGGAATTCTCAGAATTAATTTCTTTATGGAATACTGTGTCATTTAAAGATATTATGTCATGGAGCACCTGGGCAAATTCAGTTGTGTTTTCATTCAGACCTTTAAGAAATATTTTTGTAGGGGCGCCTGGGTGGCTCAGTGGGTTAAAGCCTCTGCCTTTGGCTCAGGTCAAGATCCTGGGATCGAGACCTGCATTGGGCTCTCTGCTCAGTAGGGAGCCTGCTTCCTCCTCTCTCTCTCTCTCTCTCTGCCTATTTGTGATCTCTGTCTGTCACATAAATAAATTAAAAAAACAAAATCTTTAAAAATATATATATATTTATGTAACTGATATTGATTGTTTAATTAATGTCTAACAAAAAGTTACTGTGCTTTTCTGTTGGTCACTTTAGGGGATAGCATTGCTCCTGTCTTCTTTCCTTCTGTCCCTTCACGCTCCCACACCATTTGCTGGGAGCTCCCTGCCTCAGTCTGGCACTCACACCTGCCTGAGTGTCACCTCTCACGTGGGCACGCCTCCTGCAGCCCTGGCTACCACCTGAAACCAGCTCAGTCCCACCACAATGGATGCAATAAAGAGTCTGATGCTTTTATGTTTTAAAAAACCCTTTGTGTGTTTTAGTCTATTCTTGACTTTGGTTAAACCCTATTTCAACGTCTTCTAGTTTATACGCATAAACCTGAGATAAGGTTGTGTCCTCATTTGCATTGTTTAAGGATGAGTAAAGTCCACCTCCTCTAAATGTTTGGAAATTCCCAAATACTCTTGATCTCTCTCTCTTTTTTTAAAATTTATTTATTTTTATTTCTTTTCAGCGTAACAGTATTCATTGTTTTTGCACCACAGCTAGTGCTCCATGCAATCCGTGCCCTCTCTAATACCCACCACCTGATTCCTCCAATCCCCCACCCCCCGCCCCTTCAAAACCCTCAGATTGTTTTTCAGAGTCCATTGTCTCTCATGGTTCACCTCCCCTTCCAATTTCCCTCAACTCCCTTCTCCTCTCCATCTCCCCTTGTCCTCCACGCTATGTGTTATGCTCCACAAATAAGTGAAACCATATGATAATTGACTTTCTCTGCTTGACTTATTTCACTCAGCATAATCTCTTCCAGTCCCATCCATGTTGCTACAAAAGTTGGGTATTCATCCTTTCTGATGGAGGCATAACACTCCATAGTGTATATTGTATATGGACCACATCTTCCTTATCCATTCGTTTGTTGAAGGGCATCTTGGTTCTTTCCACAGTTTGGCGACTGTGGCCATTGCTGCTATAAACATTGGGGTACAGATGGCCCTTCTTTTCACTACATTTGTATCTTTGGGGTAAATATCCAGTAGTGCAATTGCAGGGTCATAGGGAAGCTCTATTTTTAATTTCTTGAGGAATCTTCACACTGTTCTCCAAAGAGGCTGCACCAACTTGCATTCCCACCAACAGTGTAAGAGGGTTCCCCTTTCTCCACATCCCCTCCAACACATGTTGTTTCCTCTCTTGCTAATTTTGGCCATTCTAACTGGTGTAAGGTGATATCTCAATGTGGTTTTAATTTGAAACTCCCTGATGGCTAGTGATGATGAACATTTTTTCATGTTTCTGATAGCCATTTGCATGTCTTCATTGGAGAAGTGTCTGTTCATATCTTCTGCCCCTTTTTTGATATGATTATCTGTTTTGTGTGTTTTGAGTTTGAGGAGTTCTTTATAGATCCTGGATATCAACCTTTTGTCTGTACTGTAATTTGCAAATATCTTCTCCCATTCCGTGGGTTGCCTCTTTGTTTTGTTGACAGTTTCCTTTACTGTGCTGAAGCTTTTGTTTCCTTTGTCTTTGGAGACATATCTTGATCTCTTGTTTTTGAGCCGCTATGCCTGCTGTGGTTATTTTACACCAACTTTTTTTTTTTTTTAATTCTTACATAAAAAACTAGAAGGAAGAAAGGGAAAAGAAGGAAAGGGAAGAACAGTGAAAAGAGAAAGAGAAAAATAGAAGGAGAGAGTTATATTATCTATTAATAGAGATAACATGTATGATAATTTACATATGTTCACATTCCACTGCTTGTAAGGTTAAGAAACCATCTTTTACTTTCCTGCTGTCCCTATCCACTCCATCTGGAGTTAGAAGCTATTTAGTCTTATGTTTTCCAAGTGATCCCTGTCTCATTCACATTTTTTTTTTTTCTGAGAGTACTTTCCCTATCTGTGCATTCACTTTAATTAAGGAGCAGCAGAAGGTCTTTATCCTGCCCCATACATAGAAGATTTATTGTTTGAACAAGACCTTCCAATATTAACTTTTATTTCAAGCTATCATTAAGGCACATTTTCTCAGTAAATCACTTCGCCTCCTAAAAACCATTCTGGGTAATAAAAATGACTTCACAACTTTGTGTATTTGTAAAACACCTTAATAAGTGCATTAAATGGTAAGGAAGCATCAATAGACTGCAGTGGACCACATCCCAATCTCTGGATTGGTTAAATTCCATTCTGAAGGTAGAAGAGTAGATATTTTTGCTTTGTTATAGCAATTTGCCCAGTCCATGTAATTCCAACTTGTGACTACTTTAGAAGGTAGGATCAAATTATTAGGGCTATACTTCCCAGTCCAGACCTTAAACTCGCACCATGAATGAACAAGTAATTGTCAACCAAGTTCTTGACATGGGCCAAGGAATGACTACATAAATATTAACATAATGTAATTAAGTTCAGAAATTCAGATAGAATTAAGTTCAATACAATTTGATAATGCAATATGAAAGAATAGTGTGAGAATTAGAAGACAAGCTTGCAAGTGCTAAAATGCAACCTCATAATCTTATAATTAGCATTTTTCTGACATGGAGCTGCATGATAAAGCAGTTCAAGGGAAAATTTGAAGTCTTTTTAGATGGTGATAATGGAGATTGAAAAAAAGAAAATAGTAAATTAATTTGAGTACCTTTGGGGGAAAAAAAGAAGAATGAGGTGTCTCTGAAAAACACTTGACATCATTCAAGAGAATGACACTAGATTCTTAGACTTTCTTGAGGCGGGAAGGTGAAGTCTCCTTAAATTATGCCAAGGAGAGGCACACATACTTGAAATTATCTCTTAAGCCTATGAGATATTTCTGTCTAAACCTAGTATTGTAAAATCTTTGTTACCAACTCTAAAATTTGTCCAAATATTCAATTGCTTTGAAACAGTCTCTGGAACTTGAGTACAGCGAGTTTTGACATTGGTGGATAGATCCAGGAGGGTTTTATGATCTTTTCCAGTTTAGAAGAGTAAGCTGAATAAGACTTTCTTTTTCTGTTGTTGCCTGTTCACATGATTTCAGACAGCAGAAAGACTCATACAAAGTTAAAGGAGTTTTTAGATAGTAATAATTGATATTTTTCTGAGACTTGATTTGGGTTTTTGATAAACATAGTTATGAGAATCCATCTTAACATCTGCTCATCTTGACAAGATGATTATAAATTGTATCACTTATTGTATTTTTGGTTTATTATTGATCATTTTTTTATCATTTTACAAATGTCCAGATTATTTGGCTTAACCGACAATGTTGTGTTTGCCCTGTTACATATATCTTTTGCTTTTAACAACATTATTTCTTAAAATACATATTTACCAAGAGAACCCTTCAATTATCAGTGGGAAAAATTAAGAAATGGCCATGTGTGCAATACCCTGGCAATTTAGTTAGGAAGCTGCTTTCTGAGTTCAGGAAGGGTGACTCCTTTTCTCTGAAATCTTTACCTTTTCCCCACATGGTTCAATGATTGGATTGAGAGACATTTTCTGCTCTTCATAAGATTTCTAATTCATATTCCAAACCTCTGCACTCTTTCAGTCATGAAAAATTCATTAAGTTTTTATGAGGCTAACACTGAAAATGTCTTAGTTGTTTTCTCATAGACAATATTTATGTAGAAGTCTATTAATATACATATGACAAATGTACACACATGCTTTTTTTGGCTACTCATTTGCTACTGGAAGAGTAAACTTTTAAATTCAAATGGATAGTTAGCACCTTTCAATGTACTTATTTTTACCTGCATAATGGCAACATAGAGAAAATTATGAATTATTTTATGCCACATGGAAAGAATGTCACCTTTTGAATATTTATGAAAACTTGATTTTCTTAAAATTGGGGAACATTTCTCTTTAGGGAAGAAGCCATTGAAGAATATAATATACTTAGAATTCTTTAAACAGATTTGTGATTCACCTATTATTCTTCCAGTTTCCAATTTTATTGTTAGCTATGTAACTCTTCAAGTCAAATAAGAGATTTTGTGGTTCTTAATATGTGATGTGACTCATAAATGAAGAGGGATAATCTTCTACATAAGAACAATTTACTCTTTCCTTTTCAGAAATATCAACAACTCTGGTCCTCGTGAATGCTTACAGTGAGAAAACGAATTTGAATTTTGGTATTTGATGAATTTTTGATTCTCTGTTTTGGTGGCATTGCAATGATAGCTAGATTCCTGCAGTTCTAGTGATCTGTGCCTACTTGAGAGCAGAGATCCTGCCTGTTTCACTCACCATTGTGTACCCAGTGCCTGACACCTTGCCTGATATACAAATGACATGAAAATGGATCTGTAGAATTAATATGTGAATCAAAATGCACAATGTCCTACCCTGTATTACCATTAATACAATTCATATGCACTCATTATACATATATATATATATATATATATATGAGCTTATGGTACCACAAAATTTTAAAGAACTCTTAAAGTGTTATTTCATGTACCAATTTCCTAAAATATTATCCTATGTAGATTATCATTTTTCAAAGAATATAAATACATAGGAATACACTTTATTCTACACATACTTTAAACATCTGATAATTTACAGTTGAGTTCAAGTTCATAAAACGTTTCATTTTGAATTGTCTTGTGCATTATTTTAAAAAGCAGTGTAAGAGAAGAGAAAAATTCATGCTGACTGCTTAAAATATCCTAGAAGTAGCCTGATGATGATGATGATAATGATGATGATGATTTGCTTATTTGTTCATCATTTATCTTTCTCAGAAAGTCAGTGGGAGAAAAATGTCCCTTTTGCTCATTTCTGTGGGGTTTCTTTTAATGTTTCTAGAAACTTGGTCTTGTGTACATGCATTAGATTGAACTATATGAAACTTCCAATATTTGACTGTTATTGACAAAAAAAAAAAGTGGTTACTTGTGGCTCAGCCTGACATATGTCCATGTTAATATTATGGGTATTTACTGATGAATCATTACTATGTATAGTCACTTAGTGTGTGTCTTCTCATTTCATACTGACAACAGCCCCACGAGGTGTAGGTAATAATATTATTTTCATTTGATAGAGGACTTAATAGGGTCACACACTCAGTAAACTGTGGCATTGGAATTAAACATCAAAGTTGGAATCCAAAACTGTAGCCTCTTAATCATTATGCTCTTTTGTTTTCCACAATGAAACAGTTATTAGCAAACTAGTTATCTGGCATACTCCACATATCCCTATCATGATTGATTACTTACTCATTAGGCTGAATATTCCTTCTAGAAGACTGGAATTCAGTGTAAATATTGAAGAAGGATGAATTCCAAATGGAAGGCCCATTATTTCTTCTGATGGGCAATAGTGGTTCTGTTAAATTAAGATTCTAATTAATAATATAAGTGTAAATACTTGTATAACTGTTAATCTTTATGGATTTTAGCTTTAGTTTGTCTCCTGAGTTCATGCCTTTATATAATGTGTGGAGGGGTATAGTGTATAACCTTCATCACTTTCCCTAGCTCTTTCTTCATAATACATAAGTCAAAAGGTAGGTTATCTATTTTTGCATTCTTAAAGTCTAGAGAAATGTAGAAATGAAAGAAGGAAAAGGTTGACAGAGGCATATGGGGAGAAAGGAATAATATTCTGAGAATAAGTGGGTTTAAAAGAACTCTTCTCCTTTTTCAAAAGTGGCACAGATTTGCAGGAAAAATTCTAACCATCTTGACCTGGAAATCATATGGAACAAAGTAAGTGTATGTGTGTATGTGTGTGTGTATGTGTATACATATGTGTTTATGTATATACACATACATATAAATATATGTATTTCTTATAAAACAAGATTATTGATAAAAATAGAGTTGCCAACAAACAATTTCTGTGTTCAGCCATTTCTTTTTACGTGTAATGAACCACTACATTCCTAAAGCATTTGTTAAACCCAAGTGCTAGGAAATAAGTATGGGAAAATTTCCAGTAAAGGCCTAAAACTTGTTTCTAGGACTTTATAATTTAATACAGATACTCTGGTAAGGCTTGACAAGTGCCCTTGTATGAGGGAAATAAGAAAATTTAACACTGCCTTATAGAAGTTCTAAGAAGTAGTTAAGAATTTATAGTGGCTAACAGTACTGATTTCTGGCTCAAATACTAGGGCAAACTTTTGAAAAAAGCGGTAAGGAATGTCTCTTCTTTGTTATTTTAGGACTAATGGTAATATTAGCAATAACTAATATTTATGGAATATTTAAAATATGATAGATACAATTTAAAGCACCTTACCATTTTTACTTTGTTTAATATCCATAATTCTTTGATGTAGAAATTGATCCTATCCCAATTCTACAGATGAGAAAATTTAGGCAAAAGAAGATAAGTCATTTGCTCTGAATTATTAAGTCCTTGGGGTACAGCCAAATGTGGCTGCATATCCCAGGTACTTGGAAATAGTGGAAGAGACTAGAAACAATTCCCTGCAAAGAAAAGAAATGCCAAAGAATGTCATACTGTCCAGGACAGAAAGAGCCTTTTTTGGAATGCCTTCAGTTTCTGCTATAGAAATGAGTCTAGCTACATCTGGATGTTACTAGTAAGTGTGTTAATGAACAAATGATTCTACTTCCTAAGTAGTGGATTCAACTTCTTGGGCCATTTGAAGGCTGTTGACTAGTACTTTTCAGTATTTTAAAATCATTATCCCCAAAACTAGGTATTGCATTTTCTTCCTTTTCTCTGCCCTTCCCTTTTTCTATTCTTCTATTATTTTTACGACTTTCAGTGTTTTCTAATATCAAAGTAAAATATAATGCTAGAGTTATCCGTCAGTAGACAATACCAATCCTCAGTGTTTCTATCTGGATTTAAAAGGCGTGAAGCAACTGCAGACAGTTAAGAAGTAACTACTCTTAGGCCCAAAACATCAGTGCATTCACATAGAGGCCACTCCATCAATATTGATTTGAGGTCATGACAAATTCATCTTCTATTTATTCTCTTCGAAAGAATCAGAGATTTAGTCATAGTTCGTATAACCTGTATTCTTTGAAAAATAAAGCAACTCCATTTCCACATCTACCTAGATTTTCAACCAGTTCATGTTTGATAGGGGGAAAGAAGCAGATTTTCACCTTACTTGTTATGCTTTCAATGTGACAAAGATTATAAAACTACAGACCTAAAAAGAAAAAATACCCTAAGCTTTCCATTGCTGCCCTGGAAGAAGAAAGAACATGTCAGAGAGAACTTCAGAATTGTCATGGGCAGAGTGAGAACAATTACACGAAAATCTCATAAAGCAAAAAGCCCCTTGCCCTAAACTGATCTCTTATTATGGTAATTTAACATATGTTGAATTTCATAATATCAGCTACTCTACTCTGCTCAAGTTTTCACACAAACTAAAACATCAGAAAGTCTCACTTTGAAGTTCGAGAGACACCCCTGAGAATATTGAATATTAATTTTCAAACAAGCTGTTACACTATCAGTTGGGAAGGAAGGATCAGTCCACACTTCATTATTCCACCTGTGTGCAGTCCTCATTCCATTTAATTAATATTTTTAAAAAACCCAAAGGAAGAAATGTAACCATTACAGAAATCATTTTCTTTTAAGGCTATATCAGTTGTTTTTATCCACCATAAGACATTGACAAAAAGACAGCGATTCTAATAAATATTAATGCATACTTTCTAGAGGTTTTCTCATTAAAATATCTCTAAAATAACAAAGTATTTCCTTAATATTAAAGAATAAATACATCTTTTTAACCTTAAGGCACTGGTGACTTGTACTAAGGAAGATGTATTTTTTTTCTTAAGTCAGCAGTGTCTTCCCATAATTAATAGGAATTCTACCCCTTACTGCTTTTTCAGAGATTTTGTTCATGCAGCTGCTTGCCTTTTCTTCTTTATCACCAGTTATCCTTTCTCTTCTGTTTTGTATCATAGATAGATAGATATAGATAGATAGATACTAACCTTGATCTTATTAACATTTGATATTATATCCCCCTTGGCAACAATGGCTCCATTTGTTCTGCTTAAGGAAAAAATACTTTGAAATCTCTACTTCCTCATCTCCCATTCTCTTTTGAACCCACTATAACAAAGCTTTGTTCCCCACCACGCCACTAAAAATCAAGTCAAGAGCTTGTCAAATTCACCAATGATTTCCTGTTGTCCAACTCAGTAGACACTTATTCATAGGCTAATTTTTCAGAAACATTTGACAGAACTCTTCACTTTCTTCTTACGTATTTTCTTCCCTTGGTTTCCAGGACACTGTACTCTCCCTGTTCTTCGATCTTAATATTACTCCTTCTCAGTCTGTTACTGGCTTATTTTGCCAATGGTGAGATTGCTGAGTGCCTGAGAGCTCAGGATTCAATTCTGAGACCTCTTTTTTTCCTCTATTTATGTCAGCTTTTTTGGTGACCTCATTCATTCTTCTGGTTTTAAATAGCCTCTATACTCTGATGGTGGCTGAATTTTGATTTTAGAACAAAACTTGCTGCTGAAATCTAGATGTGTATGTTTAACTGCTTAGTGGAATTTTGTCTGAATATCCTGGGTATCTCATGGGCATTTCAAATGTAGTATTTGCTTTTTGCTCCGAGACCTCTTCCTCTGGCAGTGATTCCCAGCTCAGTGAATACCACTATTATTTCACCAGTTGCTCAGCTCAAATATTTTGAAAACTTCCCTGAGTCCTCTGCACTCTTTTCCTTATTTATCCTATAAAAATAATTAGAAGCTCTACTAGCTATACTTTCAAAACAAGTCCCAAATCTTACCACTTCTAATTCTTACCACTAAGACCACTCCAAACCACTTTCATCTCTTATGTTTTAACTCAATAGACTCTGTCTCTTCTCACCATTTCCGGTCTTACTTTATTGAAATTTATTTATCACACAGCAACCAGAGTGATTCTTTTTTAAAACAAAATGTATATCATGACACTGATCTGCTCCTAACATTCCTAAGTCCTTAGCCTGGCTATCATGACCTAAATGATCCAGACCATGGTTGGCTCTCATCATGGATTTTTCATCATGCTTCTTCCTCACTTAGCTCCTGCCACACTGCTCTGTTTTGTTCTTTGAAAATTCTAAACAGATGACAGGAACCCAAAAGTCTTTATTCTTGAGCTAGAATACTCTCTCTCTCTCTCTATATATATATATAGATAGATAGATAGATAGATAGATAGATATAGATATAGATATAGATAGCATGGCTCAACTCTGACTTAATTCTAGCCCTTACTGGAAAATGGTAGCACCTCAAACAACATTCCTTGATCACCTGATCTTAAGTGGCACCTATCCTCACTCTATCCCTTTAATCTGTTTCATTTTTTTCTTCAAAGCACTTATCAGTACTTTATGTTTTATGTAACTTTATTTTATTTATTATTTTGTTATTACTGATCTTTCTGTCTGCCAGGTAAGTCTCATGAAGGTGAACACTTCTCCTTTGCTCAATATTGAATCTGTAAGGCCTAGAACATAGTAGGTGCTCAGTTCACGTATGTTGAATAAATTATGGTTATCACTTCCATTTCCTCCTATTTTTTATTTCTTTTTTTAAAGATTTTATTTATTTATCTGTCAGAGAGAGAGCATGAGCACAAGCAGGGGGAGTGGCAGGCAGAGGGAGAAGCAGGCTCTCTGCCAAGCAAAGAGCCTAATGCAAAACTCTAACCCAGGACCCTTAGGCAGATGCTTAACCAAGTGAGCTACCCAGGTGTCCCTCCCACCTACTTTTTTTTTCATTCCAGATATTTTCTAATGTGGTCCTATTTACCTTTCTATTAACCACTTCTCTTATTTGTTTAATAAGTGTTTTTATACTTTAACATAAAATATTTTTATTTGATGTTATGTCCTTTTTCTTACAACTAGGTTAGCTTTTTCAGTGTTTCAGATGTTAGTAATTCATTCTATTCCTTTTTTGGCTGGCTTCCTAATACCTAAATAACTTATGGAAAATTTAAGTATATATAGCAATTGAGTCTTCCTGTCAAATTTGTACTTAAGATACACAATTGAGCCCGTAATCCTGTGATGAAAATGTTCAATTTACAATTGGAATAAATATTTAAGGATGTCTTTGGGTAAGACAAACTATGAAAAACTCAATATACCTAAAAAAATAGATCCCTAGAGAACAATTTACCTTTAGACTTTTTTGTTCCTATCAAAATTGTCTAGCATTAATGGCTTCAAACATTTCACAAAAGTTGTGATGAAATTCAGGCAGCTTCTATGGAAGAAAAAAATCATGTATAGGAAAAGGACTGGAAATAGAAATGTGGTCAATTTTTTTTTACTCCTGAACTTGCCTTAGAAAGAGTTATTTGATCATACAGATTGTAAGAAATTAGAAAAGATTGCCAAAGAAAAATACATTTCCATTTCAAGAGGTTTGAGAGACTAAAGT
The DNA here is from genome assembly GCF_022355385.1 of Mustela nigripes. Taxonomy (NCBI): domain Eukaryota; kingdom Metazoa; phylum Chordata; class Mammalia; order Carnivora; family Mustelidae; genus Mustela; species Mustela nigripes. The sequence goes on along the minus strand of NC_081557.1, from coordinate 239,292,218 downwards.
AGACTGTGACTTTTTTGGGATGGCTTAAGTATTTGGATGTAAGAGGATGAACTAAATAAATCTTATAATTACTTTCTGCTCTATTGAATCTCTGTTTCTATAATCCTATGTCCATTTCTGTTTGAAAAGGGAAGCAGAAGCTTTATTTGCCAGATTTGAAGTGTTAGTGTGATATGTTTATACTTGATTTATAGTGGAACCTGCCGATGATATTTGAGGAGTACCTAATTTCCTTATGATGTAGGAAAGATATGTGTAAATACCATCTCTACCTAACCTGCTTCACGTATTATTACTCTAAAAATAAATAAATCAATCAGTCAGACAAAACTAAACAAAACTTTGCAAACGAAACTCCTGGAAGCACTATCTCAGACCCAAAACAGAGTCTTTAGCTGGATACTTAACTGGTATTGGTATTGGGAATTTTGAAAAGGCTGCTTTGCTCCAGAGTTTCCTAACTCACTTCATTAATTGTGAAAACTGTGTATTTAGAAATTATTGGCAATGAATGATACAATAATCATTAACATTTATAAGTGTTGACTATGTATCAGGTATTTCACACCAATTTTATAGTGTAACTATCATTATTATTCCCATTTTACAGATGAAGAAACTGAGACACAGGGAGGTTAAGTAACTTGCCCAAGATGACACAGTTTTTAAGTGTTGGAACCAGATTGGAATCTAAGCAATCTAGCTAGAGAGTCGACATTTTGAATTGCTTGACTCATATGTCAGTATAAGTATTGAAGACTATCCTCACAATCATTTTATTTTTTTTTAAAGATTTTATTTATCCATTTGACAGACAGAGATCGCAAGTAGGCAGAGAGAGAGGAGGAAGCAGGCTCCCCGCTGAGCAGAGAGCCCGACGCGGGACTCGATCCCAGGACCCTGAGATCATGACCCGAGCCGAAGGCAGCGGCTTAACCCACTGAGCCACCCAGGCGCCCCTATCCTCACAATCATTTTAGATTAAAGGAAGTTGAGCCGGTATGGAAATAGAGTGAGGTATTATCCAGCAAAATGTATTAAATATTCTGTTTGGGTTTTAAGGAAGACAGTCGTCGTAATTGTGAGGCCAAGCCATGTGGCCCTCCATTCGCTGCGGCCAAGACTCCAATTCAAGTGCTTAAGAACTCATATGGTCTTCACAATAACCTTTTCATTTTACAAGTTGGGACAAATGTGACTCAGAGATATTAATGAGCCTAAGGACCATCAACTTATAAGAAGTGGCACTTCCAGGATTAAAACCTAAATCTGTATATTTCTAAAGCTACACAGCTGCCTTGTCATTAGACAGCAAAAAACAGGAAGAGGATGAGAATGGCTGGTGGCAGAAACATTCCTGTCCACAATCCCGTTTCATCCTCCTGAGCACCTTCTTATAGGTTCCTGTCACTTCCTATCCATCAGTAGTCAGCTGCAGAACACCTTCCTACTCTATGGTTTGCTCCCAAAGATTCTACGCAATCCCTCAGCCTTTCAGTAATGGAGTTCTCTTTGTTTCTCTGTTATTCCCCACATTCTGACTATCCCCAGAGAGAGTCATTAGGTAGGCTGTAAGATACCCATGAACTACTGAGGACATACCTGTACTATAAATCACTCACTGTGATTATCTGGAATTCAAATTTGCCTGAGAAGCCTGTATTTCTATTTGTAAATCTGACAACCCTATTAACAGGTGTCATTAATTTAAGCAAAATGTCCACATTCTATTATCAAGACTCTTGCTCTCAGAGCTCGAAACAGGTTCAACCTTCCTTTTCCTTAGGCTTCATCTCCATATTCAAACACAAAGATATTTATAGTGGCTGATTTTTCATCTTCTTTTCTCATTATTCTGAAATTTGTTTGCAGAAAACTTTATAAAAATGTGTATTTTATCCATTTTTTTTCCCTTAGGGTGAATTAAGCATACCTAAAATTTCCCCTCTTGCAATTCCTTAAAGTGGCCCAAAAAAGTGCAAACTTTGAATTTGTGACTTTCAGAACTCTATAAAACATACCCACAAAGAAGTGTTATGTGAGGATAATGAGAATAGGGGATAGGATAGCCAGCTGGTTTTCTGCAGAAGAGCAGGGAGCAGGGAGACCAGAAATGAATACTTCTCAGAATGTTTTAAAATACATAAAAACAGTAGTATTCTTATAGTAGGACTGGAAATGTGAAATATGGCATGCTCGAAATAATACTCAGAAGAGGCTAAGGTTGGCAGCTAACTCTCAAAATGTATGTATATATTCATGTTTGGAAACCTCAGAAAATGACAGTTAGCTAACAATATACACAGAGTCTAGGTTAACATACATGTATGTTCCTATATGTGTTTTGGCTTTTATAGCAGGTATTAGTGGTATATGGATTTTTCTTTAATTTCTGTAGAAGAAAAATATTTTTAAGATATAAGTAGAAAAGAAAGATAAAGTGATAAAGGAGACTATCAAGAAAATGAGATTAAGAGTGTAGTCTAATTGGTGTTAAAATGTCGATATTCCAATAACCATATGCCAGCACTAAAGTTAACTTAATTAGTATATTTTTTTATCAAGCAATAAATCAAGTAGAAGACTGATTGCAGAAGAATCAGCTGACTCTTAAGAAACATTCTGGAATTGGTTTTCTGAAACTAAGATATTCCCGGATAGGTCAGAAAATGCTTGAAACAATTTTAATAACATAAGGATTCGGTGCATAATATATAACCTGTATAATCCTCCTAATGCTTTTTACATATGCTTTTAATACTTTAGTTTTCATAATTTTTTAGTAAGAAGGTAGTAAACAGTAGCTCAAACAAACAACAAAAGCAAAAACAAACAAACAAACAACAACAAAAACAACCCCACAATTTCTTATTAATTAGTGGCAGTATTAGAAAAAAATGACATGATGATTATTCCCCAGTATTGCTGACTTACAGAGTTATAACAGATTCCAATATAGGAAGACATCTGTACAATGTACTCATGTCTATCACATGGGAAATCCTTCTAATTTATCCTGACATACCCTTGGTTCAAATTAATTAGAAATCCGACCTGGGGATGCCTGGGTGGCTCAGTAGGTTAAGCCACTGCCTTTGACTCGGGTTGTGATCCCAGGGTCCTGGGATCAAGTCCCACATAGGGCTTCTTGCTCAGTGGGAAGCCTGCTTCTCTCTCTGCATCTGCCTGCCACTCTGCCTGCTTGTGCGCACTCTCTCTCTGACAAATCAATCAATCAATCAAATCTTAAAAAAAAAAAAAAGGAAATCCGACCTGAATCTTTGCAAAAATCCTCTAGGTAAACTAACGTCAAATGCTTTCTTTCCTGGCACATGATTCCATCCCCTACTTAAGAAGGAATTTGAAGTCTTTTGGTATGAACTATAATTCTTCAAACAACCAAACTCAGCTGTATTTCATCCTGTTTTTATCTCTGTCTTTGACAATAAAGTATCTCTCCTCTGACTTCAAGTTAGTCACCCCGCTTATGTTTTCCTTCAAAAAAGGTCATCCATTGATCATATCTGATTTCTTCAATATCTTTAATCTAAAAACATTCTTTTTGGAGAAGAAGGAAGTTTAAATCTCACCCGTTAGGAAAATAAACCTCCTTTGGCTTGGATCCATTAGCTACTTTCTAGCTATTCCTTTTTCTCTTTCTCAATTGTCCTGTTTTATTTTCCTTTAAGTGCCATTGATCCTTAATGCTTTTATTTCCTCCCTTCGCATTCATTCCCAGAGATCTGTCTTACCTCATCCCCATCTTCACCCCCACATCCTCCCCTGGAAATACCCTTGCTAAAAGCAACAATGAAGACTGTTGCCAAACCCAGTGCAATTTCTCAGTCCTTGTATCTCCCTGTGGTTTTTGAAATGGGGAGCACATACGTGGCCTTTGCATCTTCTGCCCCCACTTGTCCTACTCTCTGCTTTCACCTTTGATCATAGCTAGATTTTCTTGCTCTCTGTGTCTCATGCTTTCCACAGGATTGTGTCGGAGGCCCATTGCTTTTCTTTTTCTTTTTTTTTTTTTTAACTTGACCATGATTTGTAGTGTTGTTTGTAGAGTGGCCATTTCCAATTTATGTCTATAGTCTAGTCATCCCAAAGGAGTTCCAAAACAGAACCTATCTGCCAACTGGTCATCACTGTCTGAGTGCCTTAACAGATTATTGAAATCAGCCTCTTCCAAACTTACCATCTTACACCTCCCCTAATGCCTCTGCCCTTCACTTCTTCAAAACCGCTCTTTTTCTGTATTCTTTATCTGCTGATGATGTCAGTGCCTACAAATGGGGAAAAAATAGCCTTGGATGTATTTATAGTGATTCATGCCCCCACCATCTAATTAATCACTCACTTCAACAATTACAGCTCCTAATTATTTCCTGATTCTTTTTCTTTTTATTATCAACACTGTTATGGTCACTATTCTCTCTCTCTTGTTCCCCGCCCCCCCCTCCACAATTTCTTTATTGAGCTGTTCAGTATTTTTTTTTATTTTATTTTGTTGTGGTAAGAACACTTAATATAAGATTTGTCTTCTTAACAAATTTTTTAAAAAATTTCTTAAACAAATTTTTTATTGCACAGTACAGCATTGTGAAATATAAACATAACATTTTATAATAGATCTCTGGAACTTATTTATTTTGCATAACTGAAACTTTATACTTGTTCAACAGCAGCTCTCCAGTTCCTTCAGCCCCCAAACCCAGAAGACATCATTCTGCTTTCTGTTTTTATGGGTTTGACTACTTTAGATATCTCATATAGGTGAATCATGCAGGGTTAGTCTTTCTATGTCTTGCTTATTTCACATAACATACTATCTTCCAGGTTCATTTATGTTATTGCTTACGGCATAATTTCCTTCCTTTTTTAAGGCATAATCATAGTCTATGTATGTATAAACTACATTTTTTTAAATTAAATTTATTTATTTTCAGCATAACAGTATTCATTATTTTTGCACAACACCCAGTGCTCCATGCAATCTGTGCCCTCTATAATACCCACCACCTGGTACCCCAACCTCCCACCCCCCCCACCACTTTATTCCCCTCAGATTGTTTTTCAGAGTCCATAGTCTCTCATGGTTCACCTCCTCTTCCAATTTCCCCCAACTCCCTTCTCCTCTCCAACTCCCCATGTCTTCCATGATATTTGTTATGCTCCACAAGTAAGTGAAACCATATGATAATTGACTCTCTCTGATTGACTTATTTCACTAAGCATAATCTTTTCCAGTCCCATCCATGTTGCTACAAAGGTTGGGTATTCATCCTTTCTGATGGAGGCATCATACTCCATAGTGTATATGGACCACATCTTCCTTATCCATTCATCTGTTGAAGGGCAGAAAGATTCCCTTTTTTTTTATATATAAACATATATTTTTATCCCCAGGGGTACAGGTCTGTGAATCACCAGGTTAAACTACATTTTTTAATTCAGTCATCTGTTAATGGACATCTAGGTTTTTTGGTATAGTATTAGTTTTTGTGAATACAGGTTTGTCCTGCTACTGCAAAGAGCTTTGTGCTACTTTGCTTTTACAAATGACCTATATTAGGCACCTGTTTTTGCTAACCGGAAGAAATCCAAAGAGAATTTTTGCTCTTAGAAAATGGTAATTGCTTCTTCACTTTATGCCATTTGGGCTTAGAAAGGTTTCACGGGTATGCTCTGTTTTTGGCTGGTGGAGGAAACCTAAAATGCTTCAGTGAACATGGAGGCTCCTCAAAAAATTTTTAAAAAAGGACTATCCTATGCAGCAATCTCCCTTTAAGAGTATATCCACATGAAATCAGAATTTTGAAGAGATACAATATTTCCTGTACTCTTTTTTTTTTCCATTTCTAGGATTATCCTCTTCAAATCTGTATTCTTTTCTGCTGCCAGCATGACTTTCTGTAACATATCTCCATAATTTTTACATGCTGTATTCAAAACCTTTAAATGACCCACCATTAAAAATAAAAAAATCTTTTAAATAAAAAATGAATGATCCGAGCGCCCGGGTGGCTTGGTCATTAAGCGTCTGCCTTCCACTGCAGTCATGATCCCATGGGCCTGGAATCGAGTCCCATGTCCTTGGGCTCTCTGCTCAGCAGAAAGCCTGCTTTTCCTCTCCCACTCCCCCTGCTGGTGTTCCCTTTCTCTCTGTCTCTTGTCTCTCTCTCTCTCTTTGTGTCAAATAAATAAATGGAATCTTTAAAATAAATCAATGATCCATCATTGCCCACCAGAATGAATGTATACTCCCCATTATGAAAGAATTTCATGGTACATAGCATTACCAGATTTAACAACTGCCATTATTGCATATGATATACTTAATTATTATTTATCTAAAATTCAAATTTAATCAGGCAGCCTGTGTTTTACTGGCAACATCAGTGAGTGGGGGCTTAATTACTTTTCTGGGTCACTCTTCCTATGCTGCACCCATAATACTAATCTACCCCCATTCAAAAAAAAAAAAAAAAAAGAAAGAAAGAAAAAGAAAAAAACAACAACCTCACTGGCCCACTTCACTCTACTTTACTCTTCCTTCTAGCCTTTTAAAACGCTGCTTTCCTGTCAGTAATGTTTCCTCTCTATCTGTACTGTGTTCCGCTTCTCTGTAATAACTATACCTATGTCTGCCCAGCTAGATACCAGTTCTCAAATGGACTTGCAGTTAGGTGTGGCCATATATGATCAAAGTATCTTCAAGGAAATGGGACCAAATGTCATCCGTGCCATAATCTACTCCTGTTTCATAAAGCCTCTGAGGAATGTTCATCAGTATTCTTTGGGATGATGAATGCCACGAAGAGGGATCTTAAATTCATGTATGGCTGGTAACCAAGCTACCGGGTCCCTGCAAAACCTCATGAGGTACAGTTTCTCCCTCCCCCTGGTGCACCTGCCTCAGCCTGTTTTGTGAGCAAAAGTTAAATTCTAGTCAGCCCTATTACATTCAGGATGTAGTTAGCCTATCTCACTAATTCTCTATTTTCCCTTAAATTCAAGTCTCAGCTAAATAAATATTATCTAATATGGAAATATTTTCTGGCCTCCCAAATACTGAATTGCAGAAGAAGGTGTAGAATAGATGAAGGGGGTTTGGCAGTTCTGTGTATTAAGGGCTGCAGTGAGAAAAGTAAGACTTTCATTACATTTTATTTGGGACATGGATTAAAATGTAAGAGGCCTATATTCTCATCATTATAAACAAAGAAATATGAGTTAATGAATTTTTTTTCTCATGACTGAATTTGAGCTTTTCTGACTTCTACCTTTGAAATACATTAAAAGTTAACAAGACTAACTGTTAATAAGGTTTTGAATAAAGTCATTCCAAAAAAATCAATTCCCTTATAAGTCCCTGTTTTACTGGAGGATAAAATATTTTTGAGAGTATAAAATATTTTTAAAATATGGAGAAAGCACTTATTGTACTTTATACCAAGCATTGACTTATTTTTTTTTTCTGTAAAGGGTCATGTAAGAAATATCTTCAAAGTTGTAGACCAGAATGTTGTATGCAACTGATGAAGCACTGAATTCTACCTCTGAAGCTAATAATACACCATATGTTAATTAAATTGATTTTAAATTTTAAAAAGTGACATATACTAAAAAAAAAAAAAAAATTGTATGAGCCATAAGGTCTCTGTCACGGTTTTTCAACTCTGCCCTGAAAATGCAAAACAGCCATAGATGACATATAAACAAATGAGCGCAGTTTTAAGCTAATAAGACTTTTTTATTTACATGAGCAGGATTTGGTCCATAAGTTGTAGTTTTCCAGCTCCTGATCTATACTCAAATATGTAGTACCTGTACAAACAACACAGAAATTATATATATAATCATATAATATCTATATATTAATATCCTGTCCTATTTTCTTTCTAAATCTCTGTTCTTCTATCTCCAAATTCCCCTTCTCCTCCTCTTCCTCTCTTTCTTCCTCCTCCTTCTTCTGCTCTCCCTCTCTCTCTCAGTAAAGAAACTACCACAGATCTATCCAAAGCCACACTTCCTGTCCTTTCCTCAGACACTTCCTTTCACTCCTTCCAGAGGTGACCACTATTCTGAAGATGGGGCCTGTCATTCCTATGTTGATGTAGTATGTTGAATGTCATCTGACTTAAAATTTTGCCTGTTTGATGAATGGTAAATGAAATTCCCTTGTTATTTTAATGGTAATTGCTCAGACTTGTGAAGTGCTTATGTTGAGCGGGATCTAAACAGTTACTATGTCCTAACATACTTTCATCTCCATTTTACAGCTGAGACGCCAGAGACTCAAAGATGTAAAGTAATTTTCCCCAGAGTCGCTTGACTTAGTCAGCGGTTAAACCAGAAACTGAACCCAAGTGGTTTGATTTCATAGTCCATATTCCTTTTTTTTTTTTTAAATTTTGGATATATTTTTTAAACTTTATTATTTTTTAAATTTAAATTTAGCTAGTGAACATACCATGTAATATTGGTTTCTGGAGTAGAATTCAGTGATTCGTCACTTACATACATAGTCCATAGTGCCTGGATATATGCTTGTCTCATTTTTGGTGCTTAGTTTTATTGGTTTGCAGAGGTTTCTTTATAGAGTCTGAAAAGTGAATACTACTTAGTTTATATAGAATGCAAACGTTTTTCTCTAAGTCAAAAGCTTTGCTTTTCATTTTCTTTTGCCATTTTGAGGGTTGTTTTTTTTTTTTAATTTCATGTATGCAAATTTATCACACTTTATTTTTTTTTTTTCCTTCATGGTTGCCTTCTTAAATTGTTATTTAAGAAAAATTTTCCTGGGGCACCTGGGTGACTCAGGCAGTTAGGCTTCTGCCTTCGGCTCAGGTCATGATTTCTGGATCCTGAGATCTAGCCTCGCATTGGGCTCCCTGCTCAGTGGAGAGTGCTTCTCCCTCTCACTCTGCCTTTACCCCCAGCTCATGCTAGCTTTTTCTCTCTCTCTCAAATAAATAAGTAAAATCTTTTTTAAAAGAATTCTTTCCTATTTCAAGATCATAAAGATATTTCTTCATGATTTCTTTTATATATATATACATATATATTTTTTTCCATATGGGTAGCCAGTTTTACCAGTATTATTCATGGGAAAATCCATCCTGTGCTCCACTGAACTATATATAATGTCATCTGCAACATTTACCATTTTTCCTACCTGTAAAGTTATTCAGGGGCTCTTAATTCCTTTCCACTGAAATATTTATCTCTTCATAGATATCAAAATATTATAACTGCATTACCTGTTTTAGTAAGTCTTATCATCTGGTGGGGTGAGTTTTCTCCCACATCATCAAAATACTAATCCTTGAGTATAGTCATCTCTTCAGCTTTCCATGTAAATTTTAGGATCAGTTTGACAAATGCAAAAAACAAACAAACAAAAAAAAGAGCAAAACAAAATAACAAAGACCAACTCGTAGATTAGGGATAATCTGAATCCTTGGATTAATTTAGGAAGAAGTGACATTTTTATTTTATTGAGTCTTTACTGACATAAACACAGTAAATCTCTCACTCCTTTATGTCTTTTATGTCTTTGAGATTTAATATATTTTCCATAAAAGTTCCATATAACATGGGTTATATTTATTCTTAAGCACCTCCTTTTTTGCTGTTATTGTAGATAACTCTGTTTTAAAGCTAGATTTTCTAATTATTTATTGCTGGCCTTTATGAAAGCTATAGATTCTTATAATTGTAGTCTTCCTTATTTTGTTGCTCCTTTAAAATAAAATATCTTTAACATACCCTCATTAAGAATGATGTATGTCATAGGTTTTGGAAGATAAACTTTTTATTTAGATCTTTAGTGGAGTCAAAGACATTCTTTTATTTTCCTAATTTACTAAGATTTTTAAAAAGTTTTTTTTTTAAACAAAATTCACATTTTATTTAAGTTGAAATAAACTATACAAAATTGATCTTTTTCACCAAAAATAACAGTAATATTTTCTATATTATTCCTAGATAAACCACAAAACACTTATTTCTGTAGGTTTTCCAGGTTTTGTTTATAAATCAAGACGAGGCAGTAGATATAGTCATGGAAAAAGACAGAGGAAAACAGACAAATCAGTTGTCAGTATCCATGGCCTCTGATCCTGCCTTGACCATGAACAGAGGTGTTCAACATATACCTGCTAAAAAGCTTATGAAGTTGTAGGTGTTGAAACACCTAAAAAAGTTTTTATTTAAATTCCAGTCAGTTTACAGATAGTGTAATATTAGTTTCAGGTGTACGATAGAGTGATTCAGTCCTTCCATACAGCACCTAGTGCTTATCACAAGTGCCTCTTAAATCCCCTTTACCTATTTAGCTCTTCTCCCCACCTACCTCCCCTCTGGTAACCATCAGTTTGCTTTCTATAGGTAAGAGGATTTCCTGGTTTGTCCTTCTCCCTATTTTTCCCTTTCGTCATTTGTTTCTTAAATTCCACATACGAGTGAAATCATATGGTATTTGTCTTTCTTTGACTGATTTATTTCACTTAGTCTAATACTCTTTAGCTCCATCCATGTCATTGCAAATGGCACAATTTCATTCTTCTTTTATGGCTGATTAATATTCCATTATATGTATATACTACATCTTTCCCCATTCATCAATTGATGGACAGTTGGGCTGTGTCCATCATTTGGCTACTGTAGATAATGCTGCTATAAACAGGGTGCATGTATATATCCGAATTAGTATTTTTATATTCTTTAGGAAAATACCTAGTAGTACAACTGCTGGATCATAGGGTAGTGCTATGTTTAACTTTCGAGGAAGCTCCATGCTATTTTCCAGAGTGCCTATACCATTTTGCCTTCCCACTTACAGTGCAAGATGGTTACTCTTTCTCCACATCCGGGCCAACACCCTTTCCTGTTGTTTATTTTTAACCATTCTGACAGGTGTGAAGTGATACCTCATTGTAGTTTTGACTTGTATTTCCCTGATAATGAGAGAAGTTTCACGTATCTGCTGGCCATCCGTATGTTTTCTTTAGAAAAATTCATGTCTATTCATGTCTCCTGCCAATTTGGGGAGGTTATTTGTTTTTTTGAGTGTTGAGTTTGATAATTTATTTATATATTGTGAATGCTAACCCATTATCAGATATGCCATTTGAATATATCTTCTCCTTTTAGTTTTGTTGATTGTTTCATTCTCTGTGCAGAAGCTTTTTATTTTGATGAAGTTCCAGTAGTTTATTTTAGCTTTTATTTCCGTTGCCTCAAGAGACATATCTAGTAAGAACCTGTTACAGCTAATGTCAAAGAAGTTACTGTTTGTGTTCTCTTATAGGATTTTTGTAGTTTCAGATCTCACATTTAGGTCTTTCATCCATTTTGAGTTTATTTTTGTGGATGGTGTAAGAAAGTAGTCCAGTTTCATTCTTTTGCATGTTGCTATCCAGTTTTTCCAACACCATTTGTTGAAGAGACAATCTTTTTCCCATTGGATATTCTTTCCTGCTTTTTCAAAGATTAATTGACCATAGAGTTGTGGGTTAATTTCTTTCTTTCTTTATTTCTTTTTTTTTATTCCGTTCTATTGACCTATAGGTCTGTTTTTGTGCCAGTGTCATACTATTTTGATTACTAGAGCTTTGTAGTATATCTTGAAGTCCAGAATTGTGATGCCTTTGCTTTTTTTTTTGTCAAGGGTGCTTTGGCCATTCAGGATCTTTTGTGGCTCGATACAGATTTTGGGATTGTTTGCTGTACCTCCATGAAAAATGGTGGTGGTATTTTGATAGAAATTGCATTGAATGTGTAGATTGCTTTGATTGGAATAGACATTTGAATAATATTTGTTCCTCCAGTCCATGAGCATAGAATGTCTTTCCCTTTCTTTGTGTCATCTTCAGTTTTCTTCATCAGTGTTTTATAGTTTTCTTTTACCTCTTTGGTAGGTTTATTCCTAGGTATGTGATTTAAAAAAAAATTATTAGGTGTAGAACTTTTCAAGTGGTTTGTTACATGTACTGAGGAGTTACTTCCCTCTTCATTATTTACTGTGCAGTATTTCAGTAATAGATTTCTGTCATATTAAGTCACTCTTGCTTTACTGAAATGAATTCTACCCTATCTCATGTGTTTTAAAAAGTATGTTTCTGGGTTGATGTTGCTAATGTTTTATGTTTTATTTAACTTTTTCACATTATAGCCACATGTGACATGGGTTATGTCATGGGTTTCTTTTCATAAGAGATGCTTAAAAATTTTATTGAGTTATATGTCAGTCTCACAATTGAAAAAAGTTACTTTCCTCTGTTTTTTGGTGTAGCCTGTATATTATAGGGAGTCATAAATTGGAGATTTACCATTAACCTAACCTTCAAAAGCTCCTCAACCTCATATTTCATTTTGTATTTGAGGATAGCTTTTAATATATTGATTTTTGTTCAGCCATTTTTAGTGGCTAAAATTTTTTTCAGTTATTCCATTTTTTTAATCAGATGTCAAAATTTCACAAACATTGGAATAAAGTTATGCATAATAAAGCATTAAGTACTTTTGTTATTTCTAATATTCTCATATTCTAAAATGAATGAAATTTCTCCTTTGTTTTTCAGTGTTCCTAGAGGTTTTATAGTTCATTAGTCTTTTCAAAGAGTGAGTTATAGTTTTGTTGACATTCTTTATTTCTTAGTCAAAAAATCTACCAGTGAAACCCATCTAGGTCTGATGTTTTCTTCATGGAAAGGTTTTTTTTTTTTTTAATATAAATTCAATTTTTTAGTAGATATGGGCTTCTTTATTTTTAATTTTCTCTTTTGTAACTTTTAACACATTGTCATTTTGAAAGACTTTGTGTCTGGTGGAGAAGTGGCTATAAAAAACTAATTAAAAAAAATAAAAGTGGCTAGAGTTATTGTCACTACTTTATTGATGAGGGAATATCTGTCCTCTTCTTTAGGTCTGGGTTGGTTTTACCAAACAGGATCCAAAGAACATGGCAGGAGTGATGCCATGCCAGTTCTAGATCTAGCTTTTCAGAGCACTCACAGCTTCCTCTGACTCTCCCTTGTATTTTGATTCTTGGAATCCAGAGGCCATATAACGAAGCTACCCTTGTGGTGCGCCTCTGTGGCTAGAGAGAGAGGTCTGAGCCATTTTTATTTGTGAGTTCTTTCTATTTCTCCAGACACACAAATGATTGAAGCTGTCTAGGCTCTTTTAGCTGTATCTGGCCTCAGTGGTCCCCACATGAGTGATGCCAAGTGAGATTAGTGGAAAAATTACTTGATCAAATCAGACATTTATAAGATAATAAATTATTACTTTTGTCTTTTGCCACTGAGTTTTGGAGTTTTATTACATAGCAATAAGTAACCAAAGCAGACATTTGTCCTGCAAGTGGGGTTTAACTATGACTAAACCCTAAAATATGTGCTGTGGATAGTGGGCAGAAGCTAGGAGGACTTTGAGGAAACTGTTGGTGCAGAGTGTAAAAACAGTGAGGAAATCTTATTGTAGGAAGTAAAAAAGACAACCTCTGTTATGCATTGGTAGAAAATGTGGCAACACTGTCACCTACAGTAATAAGAGGACTAGAATAGAAAATATACCCAGTGAATTTGTGGATTAGACCTGGATGATTTCCATGCACAATACTGAAAAGAGTGGCTTCCTTTAGCTGCTGTGCTAAGCATGGAGAGAGAGAGATGATGTAAATAACAAACTCTTCAGTTATTGAGCAGAATTTAGAGGAACTATTTCCAACCCAGTACTTGCAAATATGAAACTGTTTCTAATTCCCAGTAACGCCCAGAAAAAAAAAAAAAATCCAAAATAAGTGATGGTCTCAGAGGAGAAAAAAAATAATAATAAATGCAGGTCCTGGTAGGAAAAGAGGGTCTTTGGATCAAGATAACAGTGATCCTTTGTGGGGCTCAACCTCTGAAACATGCATCCAATTCTCAACCTGGAACATTTAGTCGTTGCTCAATCTTACAGAGGCTTATCCTGTGGATGCACCGCCCAGCCCTTGGTTGGCCAAGGGTCTATGGTGAATACCAACACAGACTTTATGTTTTATTTTTTTAAGTAGCCTCCATGCCCAGGGTGGAACCCAACAAAGGGCTTGAACTCTTAACCCCAAGATCAAGACCCTGAGCTGAGATCAAGAGTTGAATACTTAACCAACTGAGCCACCCAGGTGCCCCCACCTACATAGACTTCTAATTTGTCCCAGTGTAGTTTCTCTTCTCCAGTTCTTTCCTGCGAATTTCAGATACTTCAGCAGCCCCGAATTCCGATCTGCATCTCCCATGCTCCAGATCTTCTGCACTGTGGTAAGAGCATTAATAAGTTAATAAGTTCATCTCAGGTATTTCTCCTGTTTCCAAAATCTCAGCCTCTCTGCCTGTTGTCAAACAACCGAAGACAGTTTTTTAAATCTTGTCCAGTTTTATAGTTGTAATGGTAGGCGGGAAAGTCTGATATCATTTACTCTTTCATGGCTGAAGGCATAATTGTTCGAGCTCATATTTATGCATGCTTATTGCTTTATGCAAGAATATTTTATAATTTGGGTGGTGGAAAATCTCCCCTAATCAATTTTGTACTTATTTCTGCCAGTGCACTGGGGGGGTTAACCACCTCAGAAATAATTTACTTGTCGAGGAGTAAAATTCTAAACTTAAAATGGTTAAGTGCAGGTTATGGGTCTGTTCAGGCTTTCTATTTCTTCCTGGTTCAGTTGTGGTAGTTTATATGTTTCTAGGAATGCATCCATTTCTTCCAGATTGTCAAATTTATTGCCGTAGAGTTGCTCATAG